>NC_134701.1:210293600-210391100 GCF_043290135.1 Rhipicephalus microplus | reverse complement strand
ATGGTGGAAGAGTGGGCGACGGCGCGACGGCGCATGCGCGCGCGTCAGCTGTCGAATGTTCGAGAAGCGGTGCGGACGGCGCACTACAAGGCGCGAGTATAAGATGCTCCGCATCTAAAAAGGCTCAGCACCATCCCATTCATTGACGCCTGCAGTAATCAGCATCGCACGCCGTTAATTACGGAAGAGAAAGGTGAACAGAAGGCGGCTGTCACGACAGGTCTCTAACAGCTGAAGCAGTCTAGTAGAAAGAGTTTGACAGGGACGCCTCTAGAAGCAGACAAATGCAGAAAAAAATGAAGCTAGTAAAGAACAGAGTCGGCTCTCGACTGCAGCGATCACTGCAGCCCATCAGAGCAGTGTTGCCGGTTCAACAGTAGTAAGTTGGCAGCCCGCAATGAGATTGAAGAAGTTAGAGTCGGCACAGGGTGCGTACCGAGAGTAGATGCGCCTAATAGGTGAGGCATTGGCGTTGACTAAGAACAGCGCCGCCATTGTAGAGGGTAAAACAGAAACAACATCCGTTCTATGGGCTCGCTGTTCTATTTATCCTCCCCCGTCTCCCGCCTTCTTTCCCTAGCCCACCCTTCACTAAGCTCCTTCTAGCGGTAGCGTCAAATTTATTTAATAGATTTACCATGTCAATGCGCTGTCCCACCGAATCGAGCTAAAACTCGCACGATCCCCTATGCGGTTGTTTAAGACAACTCGAAGGTGAAATACTTCTTCGTATCTTCTTTTTTTCTTAGTATATTGTATTGTTATTCACTCCCGCCTTTTTTTCTTGTTTTTTGCACCGGCCCTGGTTTTACAGGGCGTCCGGGATCGCAAGCCTTGCAAGCTTTCAGATGAGAAGCTTCTTATGGTCGAGCTCAGTAGTGTGCGGCGTAGCCACCCTTACTGCGCATGCGTGCCCCTTACCCTCTGTTATCTGCTGCTCCCTCCCGATACCTTCCTACGCTCGCCCCTCTCTCGCCTTGCAACGCTGACGCAGGCAGCGCCTGCTAGTCTACACCACTCTCCTCTCTTTCTGCTCTAGACATTCCTCCCTGCGGAGTTCACCCCCTCCCCCCCCTCTTTTTCGCCTTGCAACGCCGACGCAGGAAGCGCCTGCTCACGAGTTTGTATTTATAGAAAAAGTGGCTTACAATTTAGAGTTCTTGGTACTCTACTATGGGAGAGCACATAGTCATCCTGTGGCCTGCATACTTGATGAAGTCCTGTCGACAAAAAAAAAAGCAGATCCCACGAACAGTGGGAGTCGATCATATGCGAAGCACGAATGAGAAATGTTCATATGTCACTTTAAAATCAGCACAACGTTACGAGGTGGAGGAAAATTATGCAGTACGTAACTTCTGTGTCATGATTATCAGTTTTTGATGTGTCGTTTACCTTCGTCATCTATTCACGTCACGTGATACCAAATTTATATTACGTGGACCTATCGAAACAGCCGCGAGCACGCTATGAGCATGGTATGTTGTCATGTTCTTACATGACCCGCGTGTGAGGATTATCATGTTTGCACCAGTCGTAGATTTTGTGATCCATTGACGTCACGTAACACCAAATTTGGTTTATGTGAGCTAGCGAAACGGCCGCGAGTGCATCATGAAAAACATAATATACTCCAATGTAGCGTTGACGTGTGCGCACGCTGGGCACAGCGACGCTACGTTAGCAAAACGCGAGCACTCTATAGTCTGACGCCAGGTGCGACCAGCGTCTGTCGGCGCGGCCCGACGGCAACCGGCGCGAAGTGCGACATGCTGCATTTCGCGCCGATGCATTACCCAGACAACACTGCGTCTCCCTCTTTTCGTGACGGAGGGACGCCGGACGCGCTGAAATGCGCATGTGTCAAAGGAACGCAGAGAGGCGCGCGCCTGCGAGTATATGGCAGGACCGGCGCCTGGCGTGTTAACGCCAGTGTGACGCGATGAAATTAACGCTGGCGAGCACGCGCAGCGCGTCACGTCAAAATGTATTGGTGCATTGACTGCTGCATGTAGTCATGTTCTCACATGACACACATCTCAGGATTATTATGTTTGCACCAGTCGCATACCTTCGTCATTAATTGGCGTCACGTGATAAGAAATTTGACATATATTAAACTAGCGAAACGGCCGTGAGCACATCATCTGTGTGGCATGTAGTCATGTTGTTACATGACACGCATGTCGTGATTATCATGTCTCGATGCGTCATTTACCTATGTCGTCCATTACCGTCACTTAATACCGAGTTTGGTACATGTGAAGTTATAGCGAAATGGTCGCGAGTGCATCATGAGCGTAGCATGTAGTGATGTTCCTTGACACGCATCTCATGTTTATCACGTTTGCACCAGTATTATACCTTCGTCATCCATTGACGCCCCGTAATATGAAATTTGGTATAAGTGAAATTAGCAAAACGGCCGCCAGTACATCACGAGCGCGACATGTAGTCATGTAGTTATCTCATGATTATCTTACTTGAACCGGCCAGATACCTTTGTCATCCATTCACTTACTGTTATACCAAATGTGGTATATGTGACGCTAGCGAAACGGCCACGAGCGCATCATGAACGTGACATGTAGTCATGTTGTTCCATGACACGCATGTCGTGCTTTTCATGTTAGGGTCTGTCGCTTGTGTTCGCCATGCAGTCATGCCGTACTATACCAGTTTTGCAACATGCCATGTGAATGAACCTTAAGAGCTGCAGGACCATGAAATGTAAATCATGACATTCAAGACATAAATGGTATGATTTTCATGTTATGACTGGTAGAATATGTTGTTCATAGAGTCATGTTATGTCATACCATCACACCAGGTTTGGTATTGATACCATTATCGAAATGGCCAGGAGAGCTAAAAATCGTGGAGTCGCCGAAGTTCGCTAAGAAATGCTTCGCATTGAAAATTATTAAGGCCCATTGGAGAAATCCCCGAAGCTGAAGCATAGGCTGAAGTACGAACAAGGTTTACAAAAAGTCTTGTGTTTAGAAAAAGTGTTTAACAATTTCGAATACTTCGTACTCAACTATGGGAGAGCACTGAGCCGTCCCGCTAAAATAATAAAACTCCCGTAACGTAACCGCTGTGAAAGGTCTTGTGTTTAGATCTTGGTTTGTGCTTAGGTCTTGTGTTTAGAAAAAATTTATTGCCACAAACGTCAATAACAATCAACAGAACATTTCCGTCTTAGACATACTCTAACGATGATGACAAGACAGACGTCATTTACATGAACATGGATATGACATGACGTTGAAAAAACATGTACATTCGATGGTTCACTCAAACACAACCACAAAATACTTCAAGGTAAACAAGAGACAAATAAAACATAAATATGTACATTTTGCATATTTACATGTTGGCATGCCATTTCTGCCGGCACATCGACAGATCAGCCTACCAATACCAGGCCGGCCGAAAGACAAGTTTCACTCGTCCGTCATAGACCGACACAAAAGGGCAAGACCAGTGCCGAAGAAATTCCTCTTCACCGAGGAAGAAGAGCTCCTCCGACAAAACAGACAGCAGCTCCGAGTACAATCGTTCTAGGATCGGGTAGAGCGCGCGGCGGCGGCGGCCCGCTGCAACCGCCTCGCAGCGGTTGCGCCAGAGGCAGAAAGCGCCGGCAACAATGAGAAGACAAGCAAAGCGGCCTCGCGAACAACGCCCAGAAGAAACGAAGCGATTTACTCTGAGGCAGTGAAATCCAGCATGTACGGCTCTCCAAAAAACGCGAGCAATGATACAATGCCTCAGAAAATGCTGATTTGTTTCCCGAAGGGAGCAGTTCGGACATGTTGCTGACTGGACTATTCTCCACCTTTCGAGGTGGTCGAGAGTGGGAAGTACACCCCATCCCAGGCGCCACATGAAGTCCCGAAGGTGTCCCGGCAGAAAAGAAGCCGTTAAGGAGCTCCAAGACACCCGTCTAGAGCGAGCACGGCGGGCTGGCGGGACCAACGGAAGCAACAAAGCAGCAGTTGTCTCAACTATGTGGTTGTTCAAAACATCTATGCCAGGACAGCTCGACTTGACATGGCGAAAAAATGCAACAGTTGTTGCATAAAACGCAGGAAGTGTTATTGACTGTGGCCCCCTGTTAAGTTGCGCATTAGGCATCAAATGGCGAAGGTGAGTACCCAGAAAGTAGTATGCAAGCGTTCGTGCGGGAGATTCCTCCCCTTGCACTAGGCGCAAAAGGAAACGCAGTGCCAGCAGCCGACAGCGTATGGACACTGAAGGGAAAGCAAAGCCTCCTTGAGCACGCTGCTGTCCCAGTGCCGCGCGAGAGACCAACTCAGTGCCGCCTGACCAAAAAAAGGAACACAAAGCAGACTGTAGTGATCGCACGATACGTAAAGATGGTTGCACGACGTGAGAAAGGTACCAAATGCGACCGCAAAATACAGTCTGCGCAAGGTACCTCCGCTCAAGAAGCGGGAAGTCAAAATCCCGTGCATCCTGAATTTTCAGTCTTACTTCCTCGAGAGCGTTTAACCAAACAGATTCGCAAATGCCGTAGTGGTTGTATGAAATACCTAAAATACGAAGGGACGCAGCCGGCTGAATGGGAACACCGGCGCTAAGCCTGGAGTTTGGAGAGCCAATGAAGAAATACCGGGATTTGGAGATGTTCAACGCTGCACCTGAAATGTCGCCATACTGGGAAAATACATGCAGGCTGCGTGAAAGGCTATCTTCATCTGAAAGGTACAAGGTTATATCATCAGCGAAAGCTGTGACTTTCACGACACCGCTACCAGGAAGCGCAAGACCCCGGACACGTGAATCCGCGTCAAGAGCACGCAAGTATGGCTCAAGGCTGAGGACAAATAGCACAGGAGACAATGGACAACCCTGACGGACCCCACGTGTTATGGAAAAGGCAGCACTTTCCCAACCATCCAGAACTAGTGTGCTTTTCAGACAAGTGTACGTATTTTTAATCATTTCCACAAACGAATGAGAAAAGCCGAAGGCTGTGAGCACATTAAAGATATACGCGTGCTCTAGTCGGTCAAACGCTTTTTCCTGGTCCAAAGACACAAGGATACCACGCGCAGATCGCGACAAAGTATAAGCTATGATATCCCGTGTCGTATATGACAAGCTGTGTATTTCTCGTCCAAGCACTGATGAAGTCTGGTGATGACCTATTAGGGTGTTCAACAGACCCCTCAAACGTTGAACGGCTACCGCCGCGAATATCTTATAGTCAACGTTGAGGAGCGTGATAGGTCTCCAATCTTCAGGATTAACAGAGGAAGCATCACCCTTTGGAATAAGCACAATGCGTCCATCTCGAAAACTTGATGGAAAGACACCGTCCTCGTAGCATCGCCGGATTACCGCGGTAATTGTAGCACCAATCTCATCCAAAAATGTCAAGTAAAACTCAACAGGTAAACCGTCTGGCCCTGGGGCCGTTCCACGTTTCATAGATTTCAGTGCCACCTTTACCTCTTCAGCCGACGGAGGGATGTGCAGGCAATCTGCAACTTCTTGAGGAATACGGGGCAAAGTTCTAAGCATTGGCGGTGTTTCATCACAGTTAGTCCGCATGGCCGAACACGACATTGCTTCAAAATGCGCCAAGAAAACAGATCGATCACGCGTAGGAAGCCGCTGCGCAGGTGGTATTTGTGCTGTCATAGAGACAGGTGACTCTGATTGCCCAAAAAAGGAATGTCTCGCGTAGCGCAGCACCTCGGGATGTGCACATGGGTTGTGTCTACAGCGCCATGCTGCTGCCGCCAGGGACGAAGCAGCAGTCAAGCGCTGAAAGCGTTCACGCAGTTCACGCTGCCACGCTCGCATCAGAGGAGAAGGCGTCTCGGCGCGCAAAGCAATGCGTAACTTCATCGCGGTATCAGCAAGCTCCTCAGAAACGCGTCGACGAAGCGAACGCCCCTCTACTGCGCAGCGCAGGCGCCACTGTGTTTTAAGCGCATCCCAATCTTCAGGACCAGACGCCGTGAGCGACACACGTATTGCGCGTGACAAATCTGATCTTGAGCGCGCGTCCTGCAGGACGCGAACATCAAGACGCCATGGCTTTTCTGAGAAAGAAAATGGAACTTCGAGCTTCAAGACAATAGGCCGATGATCAGATACGTACACAGGAGAAGGTGGGAAGGACGGAACGCATAAATCAGAGACAAACGCCTCTAACGCTCGTGGGATATAAGCCCTGTCGAGCCTGCTGGAGGATCGTCCACGTCGCCATGTCCAAACAAAGGTATTTCCGTGCACTACATTGTGCGCGTCTAGTAATGAAAAGTGGTGGACAAGGCGGCGAAGCTCGCGTGAATTCCAAGCAGACCGGCCCCAGCCAGGACCTTGTACATCGGTTCGCGTATTTAGAACGCAGTTGAAGTCGCCAATCAAAATGACGTCACGACCGTCAAGAAAAAACACATCCAGGTCTCTAAAAAAAGTCATTAGACTGTCCAGCTTGCGCTGGCCCATACACACACAGTATCCTTAATCTGAAAGAAAAGTAGCTACAGTCTAAAGCCAAAACCCTGCCCACGCCATCGTAAAAAGCATGATGATTCCTTAATAGAGCTCGGTTAAAAATAATAATACCTACTCCCGTAAAACGAGATGTAGCAAAAGAGAAATAACAATCTAGGTTGAACCTTCGTTTAAAAGCAAGCACGTCGGATAGCGAGAAAAAATTTGTTTCCTGGAGGCACAAAACATCACAATTTGCAGCGCGGGCGACACTAATCACTTCAGCCTGCTTTGCCGGACTGCGAAAACCCTGAACGTTCAATGAAATAATATGTAGTGTAGTAGCCATAATAAAGAGTAAAGACTAACCTGGACGCATAGTTCTAGACGGTGTCCTGGAAAGTGTCCAGGGGACACTTTCTCGACCAAATTACAACGCACTGTTCGACCCTCCAGTAGAGGGTCGAGGTTTTTTGGACCGTTGGGATTTACCACGGCCATCACTGCGTTCATCGGAGCAAGAGCTGGAAGTGTGCCCTCGCTTTGTTTCACGTGGAGCTCCCATTTCAACGTCAAAATCGGCAAGGCTAGACAGTCCGATGCTACTATCCAGTCCCAGGCTGAAGCCGTCTTCTGAAGACGTGTCCTGAGGAGGTAGGGACTGAGCCGCCGGCAAGCTTGGATCCACATTCTTGATGCTGGCAGCACTGTCCGCGTCTCGGCAGTCCGGTGTAGGCACCCTTTGTGTGGGCGATTTTTTACGTGTACGACGCGATGTCGAAATGGTCGGAGCGGCCGCAACAGAAGAGGCTGTGGTGTTTTCACCACTGTTTTCCAAAATAACCGGGGTCGTAGGGCCAACTCCAGCAGCAGCAGCCTGATAACTGGGATCATTTGTACACTGAACATCAAGTGGCGTCAAAGAAGAGACGCCGACGCCGTTTTCAGGGCAGTGCGTTGCGTCTTTCGAAGCGCACGGTTCCTGCACCAGCGGGGAGGCCGACGCGCCAAGCGTCGCATCGACAATCGCGCTTTCGTTGTGCGCTTCGTTTGAAGGAACTTGTAGGGGTGAGGCCAGCACAGCGTCGGTGACCTCCTCTGCGTCCCCCGAGTCGGTAGTTGGTTCCATTGCCGGTGTCAGTGGTGGAAAGGCACCAGCGGCAGCGTCTGAGTAAGAGCGGCGGACAGGGCAAACCACAGTTGGGTGGCCGTCCCCGCAGCATCGACATGGGCGGTCACATCCATCACTAACGTGACCGTGCACACCACAGCGACCACAATACGGTGTTGTGCACTGGGCTCGTAGATGGTCCCCTGAGCCGCATCTTCGACATACACGCTGGAGAACACGGTAGTCAAACGTAGCACGGTGACCGGAGATGCGCAGGTAGTTCGGCACAGGATTAGCGGCGTTCATCTCCATTCGAACATACCGCGTTCCAGTCAGTACGCCGCGTCGCCCGCTCATCAAACCACTGGTGACAGTGAGCACCTTGCCATATGGGGATAACGCTTGGACGAGAGCTTCGTTTGAGACGAACGATGGCAGGAACAGGCAGGCGACGTTGGTCACTTGTGGGCCAACGGGAACGACTTGAACACGCTCGCCGCCGATCACCAGGCAGCCAGCATTGACGATTAGAGACATGGAGGCCATGCTCTTAACGGTGACTTGGAAGTTTCGAGCTCCCTGATGCTGCACGCAGTATACCTCTGAGAGGCCGACTATTGAGGCCGTCGCATCAACGACGGTCTCGGCACTAGTCCCCGTAGGGACAACAACGTCGAAGACAAGCGCCTTCGAAGGCGTCCAAGACGCGACGGGCACCATGACTCGTACTGACGGACGCCCCTGACGTAGAACGATCAGGGACGTCCTTAGCACCAGACTGCTCACCCTATAATATCGTTCACTCGCCACCTGTACATGTGGGCATTGGATCTTGACCTCCAACGTAGTGCTGGTTGGAGATATTTTCTGTGCGTTGTTGAACGATATAAAATTGGTAGCGTGAGCGTTAGTTAAAAGTGCACTGCGGGGATCCGTGTCCAAACGGAGTCTTCAGTCTCAGATGGGCTATTTGCAGCGACTGGCAAGATCCTGTAGGAAACGCCGGTCTATCACTGCGTGCTTTGCGCTTCCACGTTTCTCTCCGGCGCAACGCTGCGATGACTGCAAGCGTGCAAGATGAGTCTCAGTGCAACAGAGACAGAGATTAAACATTTGTTAATAACAAATGCACACTGAGCCTTCTTTGGGTGGGTCCCTCAGTCCAGGGCTCCATTGCCTTGCGCGACCCTGCGAGCCCGCTGGACCAGCTGCTGCTGTTCCTGCCGGCGTAAGCTGAGCAGTGCAGACTCCCAAGAGGAAGGGGTGGGATTGGGAATGGGAGGAACGCCCTGTGGGGCAGAGAATTCCCACGTGGAGTGGTACACCGTCGGTACGGATCCACAGAAGGGGCAGTAGGAGGGGTAGAGGGTCAGATGAAAGCGATTTAGCATATAAAGGCAAGGAAATGAATTGGTCTGTATTTCCCGCCAAGCGACAGCATCTGCTCTGTTAAAAGAAGGATGAGGGGGAGGATACGTATAATGGCTCTGTCGGTAGTACTCCAGCGTAGCGTTGTAGTTTAGTGGTTCTGTCGATGCGTCGTCTGGATTGGACAGCTCTTCCAATGGAGCCCGGCCGGTCAACTCTCGGGCAACCGCATCAACGCATTCATTACCATGGAGAGAAGCATGTCCAGGAGTCCAGACGATACGCACATGACGTAATGCGGACGGTGAGACAGAAGAGAGGATATTGTGTGTATGTGCAGCCACAAGTCCTTGAGCGAAAGCACGGCAAGCAGCTTGTGAATTTGTTACAATTTTGACAGGGGAGTCATGTGACAGTGTTGTAGCGTGAACAATTGCCGGAGTGAGAGCTCCCTCCTCTGTCATACCACTGTTTGTAGTGCGAAGTGTGGCAGACGCCACAAGGACGCATGTGTCGTCTGTCACGGCTAAATACATGGCTGACTTCCTTGGGTAGCGTACTGCATCAGTATAAAGTACTTGTAAGTCTGAGGTACCATCACCAAAGACGAGTGTCATAGCCTGATCTCGGGCACGTCGACGACCGGTGTGGCGGGAGGGATTCATATTGCGTGGAATTGGAGGCACTTTGATGAGTGCGTGGACAGTAGAAGCAAGTTTGTGTCGCGGTACTTGTGCGGGTTTTTTGGGAATCGGGTAGCCAAGACGAGACAGGATGGCGCAGCCCTGACGGGTCTGCCTGAGCCGTTGGAGCTGAGTGTTGTGCTGGGCCTCGATGAGCTCGGTTACGGTGTTGTGGACTCCTAATTGAAGGAGGCGTTGTGTAGATGCGCGTGGAGGCAAGCCGAGAGCCACCTTCAAATCTGTCCGTAGAAGGATATCCATCTTTTTGATTTGAGCTAGCGTGCGATTGTGAAAGGGAAGATGATAGGTGAGCCAACTAACTATGAGTGCTTGTACTAATCGGAGGACATCCTTCTCACAGAGGCCTCTCCGGCGATTGGTGATGCGTTGGATCATGTGTGTAATTTGAGTTATCTGCTGAGCCAGAAGGTGTGTAGTGTGCGAGGCCGTGCCGTCGGACTGAAGGTAGAAGCCTAAAATGCGAATTCGTGGTACCAGAGGAATAGGACGGTCATCTAGAAACAGCGAATTGTCAGGATAATCAACGGTTTTGCGGCGCCGCTTGTATACCAATAACAACTCCGACTTATCGACTGAGCACGTACGGCTTCCGGCAGCAGTATAGTCTTGTACCACAGACACAGCTTCCTGTAGGGCGTCCTGAATGGTTCCGTCTGATCCTTTGGTTGCCCAAATTGTAATGTCATCTGTCAGCGCAACACTGCCACTAGTGTAAGCGTTAGCGCCCGCTTGCTTGCATCTAGTCATGGTTATTTTTTGCAGGAGATGGTGTAATTTTCAGGGTTGAATCTCCTCTTAGTCCAACCTTGTCACTGGTCTTGCATAACTGAGAAAAGAAGAGACAAGAAAGAAAAGAAGGCAAGAGAAATGGATGACCATTTCTCGTCTCATTTCTTAGATGGCGTTACTATACCACTACTATCCGATTGGCTGCTGCGCACGCTTTGTCTGAGTGCGCGGAGAACGAGTGCCTCTGTCAGTCTTTTGGATAGTCGCGGTCGCCGTACGTGGCGGATCGTTGGTGGGGCATAGAGACGCAGAGCAGTGGGCGCGGCGTTGAAGACGCTTGCTTTCGGCTTCTTAGGCTCGTGTCTCGTCGGTGTTACACAAGCGCCATCTGCATTTTCGAACGCGATCGGACGCATGGGCACATGTAGGAATGAACAGACACACGGACAGATGGACGGGTGGACGCTTCGCCCCACTCATCATCATCGACTCCGTGGATATGCTGCGATTTTTTCGCCCCCTCCCCTGACTTCGCAGTGCCAACGCGATCACTCCATCCTAGGCGTAGCGACGACATCATGTGATGATACATCGTGATCTGATGATGACAAGATAATGTTTTTTTAGCGTGCGTACCAGCGCCGACACTGGAAATGGTCAAATTTATCGTTTGAATGACTCATCTAAGCATTTTGATTCAATATTCACATTTGCATAGCTTGACGCAGCGCTTTAGGAATGAACCTACCTTGTAGCAATAGGTCAGGATGGAACCTACTTGATTGCTTGTGTTGTCGAGCTACTGGAAACAATAGAGCCAGCAAGGCAGGCGTGTACCTGCGTAAACTGAAATAAACGAATTACGGAAAGAAAACCCAGTTGTAAAAAATTGAGAGAACTCTATTGCAAATTCAATTTTTAAAGCATACCAAGTGACAAGACTTGAGTGAACCTTAGTCCTCATTCTTCGCATATATACTTGGTTTACCTATACTTACAGTCGACGCATCTGTTGCTTAGAAACGGTCAGAATTTCTTTTAACACGGTATGTGAGTCACAGTGGCATGAAGGATTCCATTCAAGAAGATACGTGTCCGGAATTTGTTACATCTGTATTATTTTCTGAAAAATGTAAGTTAACAATGTTTTGCGGTCATGTGGAACCAGCGCATGGAATTTTCTAGGCCTCACTAATCTCTTTTGCTTACTTGCGCGACGGCAAGCTCTCCCGCCTAGCGATAGTCCTGAACACGCTCACTACTCAACATGATGTATCACAAAACTCTACTCTAAGTAATAGTTCAAACACTAAGCAAAAAACTACCACGAAAAACACAAACAATAGACTTTTATGGTAAGAAGGACTTATATTAGGAGCGGTTATTCCTTGACAAATAACATAAATCCACATGCAAAAATGTAACTCCTGATAAGGGTTTAGAGGCGACATGTCATCAAAGCGGTGCTACATATTGTCGATCTATCACAAATGTCTCTTTTTGTCGTAACTAGTGCTCAATCAGTCACATATGAGCCGATATAACTCTCTAAGGTGTGTCATCTGTCGCATATGTTGCGACTTCACAGTCCACAAACAAACACGTCAGTTTTAGACCAAAAGCGAAAATTTGCGGAAATATTAGAAGGACCATGAACAAGTTTCTGCAAAGCGAAGAACCGCCTTGAAAAACCGCGTGTGGCGCCGTGCCGGGAAGAGGAGGTGATGTGCTAAATGTCAGAAATTTGGCAATCTTCTCGAATGGTGTTTTGTGTTTTAATTGCATGCTCACACCGCCCTACCGCCAATGGCTTATCAGTTTCTGAGCGCAATAAGACAAATTAAAGCTGTCTTTTCCTCTCGCTTCATTTCCTATAGGAGATTCTAATTTCGTTGTCAATCCGTTGTTGGCAAAACGTCAAGCCTCGAGAAGATCGACGGGCAACGGCACTGATATGAAATTTCTGTCACACGTCGTGAGTAATAACATCAACCAATCTAAGTTCCGTCGGCTCCTGAAAGGCAGCCAAGAAGCAAACTTTGTATCAATGTCCTAGCGAGCGGAAGGACCACACTTTAGATCTATCGGTTTGTTGCAAAACTTGTCATTGTGAAAAAAAAAAAAAAAAACGTGTGATGTTTATAAGATGACCGGTACTTTCATTCTTATTAGTCTGTTCATTGCTTCTTTATTGTTCTTTTTAATATTGTAAACTTAGTCTGTAATTTAGATAATCATACAATAAGCCAAGTGTGCTGTAGATTAGGATAATTAGTCTAACCATCGGCTCAAATGTAGCAGATTAAGTCTTATTTACGACAAAAAATGACAGTTGAAGGTTAGAAAATATAAAACTCTGATTTGACGACATGTCACCTCTATGCCCTTATAACACGTTACTTTTTTTCTGTGTCGAGGCGTGTTATTTGTGAAGAAATAAGTGCCCCCAATAAAAGTCCTTCTTAATGTAAAATTATAATATGTATGTTTTAGATGCGGAGCATCTTATACTCGCGCCTTGTAGTGCGCCGTCCGCGCCGTCCGCGCCGTCCGCACCGCTTCTCGAACATTCGACAGCTGACGCGCGCGCATGCGCCGTCGCGCCGTCGCCCACTCTTCCACCATCTGTGCATCCCTTCCTCCTCTACACACCGCGCGCGCTTCACTCCTCCACCATCTGTGCACCCTTCCTCCTCTACACACCGCGTTCGACATCTACAATTCTCCTGATTCTCCAGTGGACGCGCATGTGGCGTCGCGCTTCGAAAACATTCAACAGCTGACAGTGCATGCGCCGTCGTGCTGTATATATACTCAAGGTCGGCGCTCGCTCGCTCAGTTGCCGCTCGTCGGTTGGTTTGTACGGCGCGTCGACGTCCAAGGTCGCGGTGAAATGAATTCCAACGAATCCACAAACACAATGATCGACGTCCCTTCGACCAGCGCCGCCCTTTCGCATACGTGTGTACGTGTTCACTCATTTAACACCCCCTCCTACAACCACGTTAACCAATTTAGCCATCGACCCAAGTAAGTCGCAATTTAACACCCCATTTCACAACCACGTTAACCAATTTAGCCATCGACCCAAGTAAGTCGCACTTTAACACCCCGTTAACCAATTATATGGTCCGCATCCTCCTCAGTGTTCCCCCGAGGGAAGCTGCGGGCAATTTTTTTTACTCCTGTTATACATTTCTTTCATTTTTTCTGCGTCTGAGATAATGTCTATGTGATTAGATTTAGCGTAGCCTCATTTTCGCGTTTTCTCGTATTTATTTTGTATCGTTGAATTGAATAGGAAAACTGACTTCTCATTGCAGAAAATGCACAGAGTGTCATATTCTTGTAGTCTATACGTTCGATCATTTTATTCTACAAGCTTTTGTGGCTGAAATTTTAGTTGTTTTTCTTTTACCTCAAACTAAATGAGTCGTCAATTTTGAAGAAAGCCGGTGACAAAAAGCAAAAAAACAATAAAAAGTTCATCGGAAACCAAATAAAAGAGAATAGATGGATTTCAATACATGTACTTTGTTTTAAACTATCAAAAAATTAGCAGGGTCCGTATTTACAAAAACGTCTTGCTGTAAAACGTTTCATAAAAAATCTCTGAGCAAATCCCGATGCACGACTAAGCATTTGTGAGACCAGCGGAACAATGGGAAAATGCTCTTGAGAAAGAGAAGTTTAGTAATTTTGGCCCCATATTCACACAAATTACAGAGATGTTCGAATGCAATCTTAGTTGCCATTGACGCATTTATACGATGGTTCCCTTTTTGAACAACTGGAATATAGAGAGCGACTGCTTAAGAAATTGACGATAGTGTGCGGTTGTCTCTAGATGGTTGGCAATGAGTAGGTCGTGGTCATAGTCGTTGAAACGGGTAATCATCTGTTCTTTGATCTTTTGCCATGACTCGTCGTTCTCGAATATGTGGATTAGGTAAAATTTAAATGCATCACCAGTGACGCAGTCGCTGAAGTTCGAAACCATCTCCCGTTCCAACCACGATGCAGCGGTAGCGTGGAGCTCGAGCAGGTCGAACCAGTCCTGTACAGGTCCATCGTCCGCTGCTTCGGTGTACTTGGGAATGGGAAGGTCAGTCTATGTTTCTGTCATGAAGCCGATAACTGCATGCGCCTGAGATTACCCCTTCTGTGGTCAATACTCAGTTGAGGCGTATTGCCGGTGGCTTCGTGAATAATGTGAGGCTGATGAGCGGCGGCCGGGTCTTCATCGGGCCGACTCGTGTGACGCTATGATGAATGGGAGACGCGGCCGGGCTCATACGCCATGTTTATTCCATAAGCATTCTTCCTCATCTACTTCTCCTAACCATCCCTGCCTTTTTACGTCATATATATATATATATATATATATATATATATATATATATATATATATATATATATATATATATATATATATATATATATATATATATATATATATATATATATATATATATATATATGGACTAAACATGGCGTATGAGCCAGGCCACGTCTCCCATTCATCATAGCGTCACACGAGTCGGCACGATGAAGACCCGGCCGACGCTCATCAGCCTCACATCATTCACGAAGCCACCGGCAATACGCCTCAACTGAATATTGACCACAGAAGGGGTAATCTCAGGCGCATGCAGTTATCGGCTTCATGACAGAAACATGGACTGACCTTCCCATTCCCAAGTACACCGGAGCAGCGGACGATGGACCTGTACAGGACTGGTTCGACCTGTACGAGTTCCACGCTACCGATGCATCGTGGTCGGAATGGGAGATGGTTACGAACTTCAGCGACTACGTCACCGGTGAGGCGTTTATATTTTACCTAACCCACATATTCGAGAACGACGAGTCATGGCAAAAGATCAAAAAACAGATGATTATCCGTTTCAACGACTATAACCATGACCTACTCATTGCCAACCATATAGAGACAACCGCATACTATCGTCCATTTCTTAAGCAATTCTCAAGCATTCGAAAGCCCAGCGCGAATCGACAACTGCCTCAAGACGAAGTGGCACGTGAGTTTACTTTCAGAAGACCATGCTTGTTTCGGGAAAAACCTAACCATCAAGTGCGCCTCCCTTTTGCACGAAATTCGGCATTTCGAAAGTCCTCGCTCCTGCATATGACGCCAGACGTTGCTCACTGACCTGATGTTCTTAATTCTTCATCTCGCATACGTGGTCCACCACGCGGTTTTCCATCACGCGGCTCTTCAAGTGCTTTCATCGCTCACCATTTGCCTCATAAGGACGCCGCGACCACGGTGGACGACCTGACGCTTCACGAAAATACCCTGTCAAGCCATGCTTCTTCCAGACGGGTTCATTCATCACCGTGTGGTGCACACACACTAGACAGTCGAAGCAAAGCAGAAGGCTCAGACGCATCGAACGTCGCAAGCTACCAGGTGCAAGAACCATTCGCAGTGAAATGTGAAGAAGAAGCCCCTGAAGAGCTTCATGTCGTTTCTGCGGCACCGCATACTTGCCGAAATCCGCAGTTAAAACCTA
The DNA here is from genome assembly GCF_043290135.1 of Rhipicephalus microplus. NCBI lineage: Eukaryota > Metazoa > Arthropoda > Arachnida > Ixodida > Ixodidae > Rhipicephalus > Rhipicephalus microplus. The sequence goes on along the minus strand of NC_134701.1, from coordinate 210,375,177 downwards.
GTAATTCGAAGTCACCTGTAGTATCCCCATCCAGCGTTTACAGCTCCAAGAACCGAAAAAATGCAGAAGTAATACATACATCAAACCTCGCACACCGCTGTCTGTCAAAAGTGTCTCTACTGGACCACCTTACCGAAGCCTTTAAAGAGCATGCTAGCAATAATGGCGCACTACCAACTATGCCCGATAAGCAAGACACCAGCTCACCATGCACCAGCTGTCTACAGGATGCGTCAAACCTCGAAAGAAATGAATGCCCTATTCCAGAAGGGGCACCACTACAGCCATCTCCTGAGCAGCGCCAGCAAAGCAAGCAAAGCCAAGTACACAAACTCAGGAGACAACGAGAGAGACTGCAACAAGGGCATCGAAGAATGCAAAATTCATCGGAAGTGCACTCACCAATTCAAGAACATTGAAAAATAAGATCTCTAAACCAAAGACCAATTCAAGACGTCAGACACTTTGGCACAAAAAAAAGTCACCAGAGACACTCCCTGCCTCAGCTATTACACCAACTGCGCCACCACAGAAGACGCCGAGGAAGACGCGGAAGCACTGCTTGCCCACCGCAAGCACTGAGGCACTTCGTCACAGTCTGTCAAAAAGCACGAAAGCAAGAAGCACTGGAATTGCACCATTCACGATGAAAAATATAACCCCGACGACATCCGAACTTCAAATGCTACAGGCGCTCTAAACCTTGTCCGTTCCTCACAAAAACTCAACCGATGTCATCATCAGTTCAGATTTCCAGTGTGTGGTTATGCCATCCAGGACGCAACAGTCAAGCTCGTCCACCATAGTCGTCATAGAAATCACCGGACTGCTCCCTCGACCTTGAAGATTTAGTGAGATTGTGAAACTGCGTCGGGACGCGAAACTGTGAATTTGGCCTTATTTTGTTCAAACTCTTCTTCAATTTGTTTTAGTTTGTAACCAGTGCCATCTTTCGAGGGAAGGGCAATCCTGTGACGTAAGAAGGCAGGGATGGTTAGAAGTAGATGAGGAAGAACGCTTATGGAATAAACATGGCGTATGAGCCAGTCTACGTCTCCCATTCATCATTGCGTCACACACACACACACACACACACACACACACACGCACACACACACACACATATATATATATATATATATATATATATATATATATATATATATATATATATATATATATATATATATATATATATATATATATATATATATGTGTGTGTGTGTGTGTGTGTGTGTGTGTGTGTGTGTGCGTGTGTGTGCGTGCGTGTGTGTGTGTGTGTGTGTGTGTGTGTGTGTGTGAGAAGGCTGGCGCCATCAGCCAACACGGGCTGCCAAACTTTTGGGCGAGTTCGTTCACTCTTAACGTATCTTATGGCATTTGTCCTTCTCTCGTTTTTTTTCGCGCCATAAGCTACGTTAATTACAAGTGTTCTTTTGTTCGAGGTCATTCTGACGTGTTCTCAGTACGATTAATGCAGCAGAATAAGCAAAGCCTGTTTTAAATTCAGGTGCCTCTTTTGGCATCTACTCTTTCGAGAAGGCAACTCAGGCGATAATATGTCTTTAGCAGACTGCCTCACGCATGCATGATAACCATTTCTTAAAAGAAACTGCAAAGTCTTAGCTCGAGAACCACGCCTGAACGTCGTCCTTTAGCCGTGGAGGTTTCATCAAGATCAGTCATTCGACCACTTCGCACTTGGAGGCTCAACCACTATGCTTCATCTGAAAGCTTGCTTCTTTCTTTCTTTCTTTCTTTCTTTCTTTCTTTCTTTCTTTCTTTCTTTCTTTCTTTCTTTCTTTCTTTCTTTCTTTCTTTCTTTCTTTCTTTCTTTCTTTCTTTCTTTCTTTCTTTCTTTCTTTCTTTCTTGTGCTTTTCTCGCTACCGTCATACTTAGCTCTCATATATCGTTCATTGTTTCACACTTCGAGTTCATAATTTTGCTATGAGCAGTGAAGAACTGAACTGCCGCACTGCGGAATGAACCCTGAGAGCTCATTTTTCGCGATTTGAATACTTCAGGCGGCCATTAAGGAGTGCTCAGTTGTTTGCTTTATAAGTAGTTTTTTTCTAACTTCTTCTTTTGCTTATTCGTTTGCGGGGTACGGAAAGGGGAGGTCTAGATCTCATCAGTTCTCGGCTGTGGGGCCTGAATCGCGAAACTCTGGCGAAACATTCGCGGTTTCACGGGAAAACAGACGCTCAAGGTGGAATTGAGTGCGAAACTTGAATGCGATGCCGTGAAAGAGAAACATTAGCTCAAACTGCATGTGGTGAAAGAACTTCACAGAACTATTTTGTCACGAAAAAAATTTTAATCAAGTTGAGTGATTCAAACGCTTCCAAAGCAGTGACACACAAGCTGAAAAGAAAGGCCGTATAGGCATGTAGCATCTCGTTCCTTATCATAATTAACATTAACCTTTATTCTCGCATGTTTACAAAACATATTAGCACAGTGTGATTAAGTCAACCAGTGCATTGTCTAGAAAAGGTATATGAAAAGCTGGAATTACTCCAGGATTCCGTAAAAACGAACATCATGCGACAACTGCTGAGAACAAAGAGCACTAACTGTACGCAGAAGAATGACTTTCTCCTCAAGTAACCAGTAGAGAGAATCGAAAATTGGTCTAGTTGGATATGCACTGTATAACTGTCATTCAAGTGAACGAATAAACAGAAGTGCTTGTCCCCTCTTCTTTTCTGTTTATCGCACTTGTGCCCTCTTCTTTTCTGTTTATTCGTGCGCTTGAACGACAGCTATAACCATTAGAGATGAATGCCTGCATTATTTTATTAAAGATCACCTTAGGTCTAAGGGCTTTTTAATTACTTGGCTTCATCAGTGAAATGGAAGTATGCAACAAGCGATGTAACAACTGTTGCGACTCCGGGTCCTGCGGATCTCAGTTTGGTAGCGGGCCCCCGTCCTAGGACCCATAGTCGAACAAGTCAGTTGAGGCACTCGTAAAAACGACAACAATTTATTTACACGCATAGTAACTGAGAGGAAAAAAAGAGGTGATCAAGTGATCAAATAGAAGTCAATAACTGTACATGAGAACTGTTGAACTGTAGAGCTTTTGAGATTCAAATACACGAAAGTCTTCAGCTTATATAGCGCCTCGTCGCCAACCCTGGGCACATTGTCCGTGACTTCCGCCAATAGGGCGCTCCATGGTCTAGGTGCTCCACCCATGAAGGAGAGGAAAGACACCACACAATGCATGCGGAGGGGGCACAGTCCACGCGGTGCCCAAATATGGTCATCAAAGCACTGAACCGACGTTTTCGCACACGTCACCAAGTTTCGCACCCATCCGATGATTTTGGTTTCCAAGATTCTTCTGGCAGCTGGGTGAGGTTCAAAAAACCGGCTGCCAGTACACGGGTCAAACTTGCCTGACTCTTTGGGTAGGACAAGGTAGTGGTGGGCCAGCATATCTTCAAAATATGCCACACCATTCAGCCGATCCTATGGAGAAAGGGGGGAAGGAGGAATAGTCAACTAATCCCTCGTCGCCGAGGTGGGCTCCGGCAAGGGCTGCAGCAGATAGTACATTATCCTTTTCTTCAACCCCACCTTCCATTACTCGTTGTTTGCTAGAAGCTGCGGCTTAGCTGTGAAAGTCCGGGGCTCTGCTTCTCCTCGCAAGGTGCAGCCACAACCAATTTGGCTTTAGCTTTCTGCCTGAACTGCAAATACCATGCTGGTTCCGAGATTTCCAGAGCCTCGGTGACCTCGAAAGTGGCCCAGCTGCCTCCTTGTCTGCCTCAAAAGCCTTGCTCGCAGCAAAAACAATGGCCTTTCTTGAGTCGAGCTCACAATGGCCTCTCTTGGCTGGTGCGTTTTCTTTGCGCGAACCAGTCCCGAACCACTCGTTCAGGTTTTGCCGAGAGGAAATCAACCCGTCTTGACGGCACACCCTTGCTTGGAATGCGTCGAAATATTTTCGTCCCGTTTACAAAGGCCGAAAAACTTCAATAATGATGACGGTCGTAACACAACACATCTGCCAATTCCCTTACTGTGTGGTTAGTGTGCCCAAGGAGCTACATTGCGTGGCAAGTGAATGACAAGGTGATGCGAATCGATCCCGATAACGGTTTCACGTCCTGTTTCTTAAAGACAAAGTTCCCACAATGCTTCTTTTTCTCCTTTTTTTCCATGTTCCGCTAAAATATGAATTCTGCTGCAGTCGCCGAATACGACACTTTCCCCTTCACTATTCTGCATCGGAACACCCTATGAGTACACAACGTCTTTCTACTGTACCCCTTCAAATTATAACCTAATTAAATAGGATAAGTTGTTTATATCGAGTTCACACATGTGAAACATCACTAAGTAAAGTGCTTTGAAGCAAGTAATTTATGCGATTCTGGAATATTTTGTAAACTGTGGAACCCTCTTCATGGAACTTAACATCCTGGAAATCATGAACTCGATAACTAAAGCGCTAAATGCAATTCTTCATTTGGTATTGCGTTTATTACGAAATGCTACTACAGCGTAAAAGCGCGAATAGAACAGTGGTGGATAAACATCTTCTGACCAGTTATGCAGTTTTTAGTGCTGCGTACTTTGGGAGTGATGCCACTGAAGCTGGAGGAGGGAAAGTTATTTTTTCCACACGAAAAAAAAAAAAACTCCCAGTAAGGTTGACAGGTCCTAACAGTGAGGGACTAGAAACAAAAATATTTTAGGCTGTATTTTTTTTCAATTGCCAACTTACTGGTGTAAAACTGATGCTGGAGGTTGATGGAGCGTCTCGTGCCCGTATAGTCTCAAGTTGGATCTGAGAAGATAGCACAAACAGCATTCCTGTGGTTGTTGTATATGCAACAGTGAGGATATAAGCCGCCTTCTCAGGAAACAGCTTCACGCCTCCTCACGGTATTCACGCAAGATTAGTGACAGCGTGATGTGAACGAAGTATAAAGGAAAGAAAGGAAGGAATACGATACCATTAGCAGACGCGGGAAACACTTTTGCTGTTGCGACCCACGGTCGCCGCTCTTATAACGAGCAACGGGGATCAGGCATCAGCGCTAACATGGAGGCAAGTGGGTGTCTCCCCCCTGCAGATTGAAAGAGGCAGCCCCTGATTACAAGGAAAACTTATAATCTGTATTTTCCCACCAAGTTTACAACATTTGTTCGTCTCTCATAAGGGCTCTACTTGGAAGAACACGTTTCTGTGCAGCCCCGTCGCGGTGGTCTAGTGGCTAAGGTACTCGGCTGCTGACCCGCGGTCGCGGGATCAGATCCCGGCTGGGGCGGCTGCATTTCCGATGGAGGCGGAAATGTTGCAGGCCCGTGAGCTCCGATTTGGGTGCACGTTAAAGAATCCCAGGTGGTCAAAATTTTCGGAGCCCGCCAATACAGCGTCTCTCATAATCATATGGTGGTTTTGGGACGTTAAACCCCACATATCAGTCACTCACATTTCTGTACAGGAATACAGAGCCTTGGGCTAAACAATTTTTGTTTCGCATCCAGATGGTCTTACGTGGGCAGTCACTCAATCTGGAGGTGGGTATCATGAGCACCTGTTAACGACAAAACGTGTAGAGAAAGCAAAACAAAAGAGAACTTGGCTATATACCTGCAGCACTAAGGTTTACGCGTTGTCGTTAAAGAGGACTACAAAGTAAATCAGTTCAGATAAAGAAAGTAAATGTATCAAATAACTAGTCGCCAATTTAATAATTGGCCCGACGTTACTCCTCGCAAATAGAGACACCAGAACAGCAAGCGACCTTGGAGAGGAAACGCGGCCGCTGCGGCTGTTAGCTATCATCAAACGAAAGGTCTGTAATAGGCCCATTCATGGTTCAAAGCAGCCAAGCAAAAGGTATCAAAAATTGAAACTTTCCTAGCGAGTGGTCTTGAGACACGAGCTCCGAAACAATTGTCTTCTACACGTCGGGACAGACACTAATTCCGACCTGGTATCCGGAGTGAATGGGCATGCCATGCACTGCTTCAATTAGTATCTTTGGGGACGCGGCGTAATTAGCTCCAACACCATCTCTTTTTGCCTCTGCACGAAGAACGACGTGGTCTTGTTAGGTTGCGACCAGGTGGCTGACTTCGTTGTGGCCAAGGCGGAGCACACTTCTGCCTGACACGCTTCAAGTGAGGCAGCGATCCCGTGTGAATTCAGAGTCCGAGTTTGCAGATCGAGCACGTACGTGACTCTTCAGACTGCTATTAGCTATAAGACGACTTCAGATCCTGATGGTGAGCAACTTGTAACGCGTGATGTAGGATTACGCTTTTGGTCTTATTCCGTGTACTTTCTTCCTGAGTTATTATTGATATAAAAAAAAAACCGAGGGTAGAATATAGGCAATGAGTGACCATAAAACTGCTTTCAAGGATGCCCGCAATCGTTTAACGGAAAGTTGCCGAACTGTAAGTTCCCATGTTGCGATTATAACTGCCTTATATAACAAGAAAATATTTGCGAATAATAATAATAATAATAATAATAATAATAATAATAATAATAATAATAATAATAATAATAATAATAATAATAATAATAATAATAATATTATTATTATTATTATTATTATTATTATTATTATTATTATTATTATTATTATTATTATTATTATTATTATTATTATTATTATTATTATTATTATTATTATTATTATTATTATTATTATTATCAATATATTTTGGGGGAGTGCAAACAAAGAAAACACCAAGAGACAAAGGAAATTCGTAAAGAACAGACTGACAACTGTCATCTATAGGGAAACAACGCCTGCCTGCTCCTTCGGGAATAGAAGACGTAGAGAAACTGAAGACAAGAAGGAGGAAAAAGGAGAGAGGAGAAAACAAATACACACACGTAAACACAAATAAATATTCAAAAGGAAAAGTGTCTACAAACGTGAGGCCAAGTGGGTTTTTTCAAAGAGTTAGCAGGGCTTGCTGGACCTGTTCACGCCATTCTCCAAGAAACATACAATCGTCAGTGGTCGTGCACCGAAGTCCAATAGATACATATTTCTTCGTGAGCTGTGCTCATTGTGCAACGAATGCAGGGAACTCTATAAATATATGTTCGAATGTCTCACAGAGGCCACACGATGAACAAAATTTACTGTTCGCAAGCCCTTAACAATATAATCTTTCGCGCACTTATGAAGAACCAACCCTTAGCCTGTACAATAGGACTCTGTCACGATGACTCAATACACGACCACGAATACGGGGAGGGAACAATCCACTTGTGACACGCTGATCGGGGTGCTGCTGCAGAAGATGGCTGATCAGCACACGAGCGTTGTCGAACTGGCATAAAAGTTTTGGCAGTCACACTCATCGTGGGCTCAAGTCAAAGCGAGGTGATCGGACTTTTCATTTCCAGGAATACCAACATGCGAAGATAGACATTGTCAAATAAGGGACAATCCACGAGTAATACTTTTTGTGGTAGATTGAACGATGCTGCGTATAATTTCGCCATCGGAGTCCTTTGTCAACATTGTGACAAGAGCAGCAGGAGAGTCTGTAAGTATGATAACCTTTGGTTCTTCTAATTCTTCTTGTACGTATTTCAGAGCAACATGAGCTGCAAGTACTTCCGCAGTTCTTAATGAGGATGAATGTGGTATACGAAACACCCGTCGGACGTCAGTCGAAAAGCGAAAGGAGTGCCTCAAAGGATGCGCTGGCGAAACAAAGCTGCAGAGCTACCTTGACGTCAATGCGTAGGAATGCGTCTGTAAAAACTTGTAGATATTGGTCAAATTTTTCAAATAGGTGTGACTGGGCCAATTTAAACAAGTTTGAATAAAATGAGGTAAGAGTAAATGGAGCAATGAATACAAATATTGAGGCGTGAAATCAGTTCTTATGTTGCCACTTAGATTGACTGTTTTCTGGTATATAAGCAAAAGTATGCCGATTGTTCTGAAAATAAAAAAAATGATTGATTGATTGATTGATAATTTGATTGATTACAGTCCCCTTTAAAAGAATGGGAATAGGACACTCGTTTCAATGACACAGTACTCAAGTGTCAGTTAGGACGCTGATATGAGGCTAACAGCCCTTCCCTCGTTACTTTTATATATGTAGTTGAAAGACAATAGTGCTGCACTTTAGATACTGTATTTAGGACAATACAGGTGGCCTTGAAAGTATCTTCCTCAGAGCTACCACTCCCTTCCTTGCGGCGATGTTCGTTTTTTCTGAGTTTAAACAACAACCTCAGTCAACTATGCTAAATAACGAGCTTATCTGAACAGAACCGGTGGAGTTTGTTGCACCACATATTTCTGCGGCAAAAAGTTTGTAAATTTCGAAAGAAATTTTCATTCAGGTTTATTTTGTGCAAGTGCGTGATGTTAAGTGTAGCTATTGGTGTGTATAACCATCTCGTCATTCTCTATGAGTTTTTCTTCGCCAGTGCTTCAAGCATGTTTCGTGACCCGACATAAAATCTGCCTTTGATGCATTCGTCATGTTTGTGCACGATGCCAGCACAATGCATTAATTTTCTTGATTCTGTGAAAAGGCTAGACACTGCAGGTTCGTCTTTTGCTTCTCCTCAACTGCTGTGATCCCGGCTGCGGCGGCTGCATTTCCGATGGAGGCGGAAATGTCGTAGGCCCGTGTGCTCAGATTTGGGTGCACGTTAAAGAACCCCAGGTGGTCGAAATTTCCGGAGCCTTCCACTACAGCGTCTCTCATAATCATATGGTGGTTTTGGGACGTTAAACCCCACAAATCAATCAATAAATCCTAACTGCTGTGACATCACTACACATCATATTTTTATTTGAACATGTGGACATTTGATGCAGTGAGAATGCTTTTATCAACACTGTGTGCATAGTTGCTGAATAAGCATGCATTGGAAAGATGAATCTTTTTTACTGGCGCCACTATGTATGACCATGTATGCTATGATCATGGTCAGTGCACATCTTGATTACAGCATGCTAACAGTGTCATCAAGTTTTTTTTTTTTACAATCAACGGCGTGACCCTTACGAAAATCAAGCCTGATGATAAGTTTGTCTGAATCAAGTGCATACTAAAGCAGCAAAAAAAAAATCACAGCATATCCACGGAATGAATGATGAATGGTGGGGCGAAGCGTTCGTCAGTCCGTCCGTGCTTCCGTCCGTCCATTCGTTCTTGCTTGCGTGCGTCCGTGCGTCCGTCTGTGTGTCCATCCATCCATGTGATCATCGGTGCGTCTGTCCGTCCATACATCCGTCCATACGCCTATTCGTGTGGCCGTCCCTCTGTGTGTCCATCCGTCCGTGCGTTCGTGCGTCCGCCCCCTATGTCTGTCTGTCCGTCCATCAGTCAGTCCGTCCATCTCTATGTCTATCCGTCTGTCCGCCAATCTAGTGAACACTTCAAGTACCATCATATCACATCTCTTTCATCATGTATTCATCATATACAAGTACCGCCACCCAGCGGACATTCTAAGAACCGCTCTTTCGGGTGTGTGCCAACGGTGGTTACGCACTACAACGAGGGACGCACAAGCCACGACGTAAGGAGCTTCGCCGTGGCAGCATACCCATGGGGTATTTCTAGCTGCCATAAACGCACTGTTGGCATATTTTCGGCGTACACAGCTGCTTGGCATAGTCGGTATTACCTACTTGCGGTTTGGTGCTGGCTTGTCTGTTACTGTTACAAAAAAAAACAATCCTTATGCTGCCATTTTGGCAACATAAGGATTGGCAGCATATCCACTCCATTGATATGCTGCCATTTTGGCAGAATATCGACGGAGTGGCCCTTGCGGAGTGGCCCTTCCGGAATGGCCCTTCCGAGCTTCTGTTCCGAGCAGACCTACCTACGCTCTGCGATAGAGCAAAAATACATCGGTTGAGGTTCTTTTACCAACTGTTGAACGGCCACTTTAAAACTAATACCTCCGCCTTCACTTCTATAAAAGCAAAAGGGAAAGTGCGCCAAAAACACGACCTCATCTTCGAAGAATATTTCTGCCGTAACAATACCTTCAGGTTTTCATTTGAACTCGCGTAATGAAAGAATGAAATGCGCTTAATTCAGCTACTGTAGCACAGCCAACACTTCAAAAATTGAAAAAAGATAGTTGGAAATCTCATGTCGGTGCTCTTATGTTCTATGTGCAACCCTACTTTCATACGGGTAAAAGCATCCACAATCTAACAATTAATTTTATTTTCTTTATTATTTGGTTGTAGGCAATGTATTGCTATGCCTGTGTGATGTATGTATTAGTTACCATGATCGCGATTACCATGATCGCGACGCTTGCACGTCATGATGTCATTACTTCTGTGTTCGTTTCTTATGTACTCTTCTTGTATTGCCACTCCATTGCCTTGCTTGTAAAAAGTTTGTATCCTTTCCACTCCTGTAATAACCCTCAAGGAGGGTTGACAGTATTTTGTAAACAAATAAATATCTATGGGTGTGAATGATGAAGAGTGGGGCGAAGCATCCGTCCGTCCATTGGTTCTTGCTTACGTCCGTCCATGCGTCCGTCTGTATGACCGTCTGTGCGTCCATCCACCCGTCCGTGCGTCAATCCCTGCTTTCGTCCATGCATCCGACCCTACGTCCATCCATGGGTCCATCCGTCCATGCAGCCATCCGTGCGTCCGTCCATGCATCTGTCTGTGTGTTCGTTCATCCATCTAGTCAACACTCCAAGTACCACCATCTTGCATCTTTTCATCATATATTCCGCATATAGAAGCACCGCCATATAGCGGACATTCCAAGAACTAAACGAGAGGTGGCACACGCACACTTTCTTACGGCTTGCGTTTCGTGTCTACTTCGGACCTTTAACCAACTCAAGTTCATGGTATATACAAGTTCACTGTATTCATGGCACTGCGACCCAACGCTCGCTAAACCTTTCTAAAACCAAGGAGGTTACGCCCAGCGAGTATAACGTAGCAACCTTTTCTTGTCAGATAGTGCGTAATGTACATGCCAATCGCTGTAATGGGGAATGAGAGACAGGAGACTTCGGCTTTTAGTTAACGCGCATGCTGCAAATTTTTTTCATTCTTCAACAACGCACAGGAGAAATCTCCCACCGTCACCACCTTGCAGGTCGAAGCGTAGGACATGTTACGAACTACTACGAGGAACGAACGGGTGCCGCTTTGAGAAGCTTCGCCCCTGAAAAAAAAAACCGTAAGCAACAAAACGAAAATTCCAAGGGCATCTTTGTACGGGCAAGCTTCAAATACACTGCATGGCAGGACAGATTCTTTGCGCTAAGATATTGCCTTGGACATTCCTAATGAGAACTAAGAGACAACAATACCAAGAAAAGTATAGGGAATGTTACTGGAGGTAAATGTATTGTAAATGTGAAGAAAGAAAAGTGGAAGAAAAGGTAACTTGCCGTGGGTAAGAACCGAACCTGCGACCTTCGGATAATGCATCCGATGCTCTGCCAAGTGAGCTACGACGGCAGCTATCCCGTCTTGGTCTTAGAGCGGTATGTATGCTCATTTAATCGCGCGAGCGTCAGTAAGCTGGTGAAGACTATTGCTATTATGGCAAACTTAGTCGCTGTGTCTTAAGACGCACTTGGCGTGAAATATAATAGTATGGTTTGAGTGTTCAATACGTGTGCTGCGTGAAATTTTTTTGCGCTTTTTTACTTGATCCGTCCTCCCAATTTGGTTAAATGCATGTGACACACACACACACACACACACACACACACACACACACACACACACACACACACACACACACACACACACACGAAACGAGTCACTTTCCGCGTGTTCTGCTCCTTTTCTGACATAAAAAACCGGGATTGACAGGAGGCGGAAATTCAATAACGAACAAACAGGTTTGGGTGAACTTGTCAGTGGACGCGTTTAGCTCTTCCTGACAGGTTTAACAAACAAAGGCGTACTTAATCTGAGTTCAGGACACGCGGGACAATGCCGTAGTGCAGACCTTTCTCCAGACTTCACAGCGTCTAGACGAATCTACGTGAAGTGACCCTATAGAAGCTGTCTGTCCTCAAACCAATGCCAGTGAACTTAATTTGACTGGCTTTCACTGAGGACGAAAACACAGAAAAGAACGTAATTTTATATTGGACGCTGTAGTTAAAAATTACACGTGATTCCATGGTTGTTTCTATGTCACTGGAGAGTAAAAAAAGTCCTAATACAATGTCGATGCCAGAACAGTAAATTGTCCATGCTTTGAAATCAAAAAGACATTATCAGACTCAAGAAACCTCACCATATAAATAACGTTCTAGCTTTCTAGTGAAGCTAGGGCTTCTTTGTTGAAGGTGTTGTTCGAAAAAAGCAGACGCAGGTGTAGCCATTAACAAAAATGAAAACAGGCCCAGGAAATGCGTCACGTTTTAGAATGGCTTGAAGATGGGCTAGTTCGTGATTTTGCATGTCAAATCGTTGCAGCAAAGTTGGCACCGAAAGTTGCAGATATACTGCTATAATAATGCAACAGCATTGCTGCAAGCACTCAAAGGCACCTATATTTGCTATATTTATTACGCGATACAAATAGCGGCCCACAGAAAATGACCGTGAGGCCAACGTATCTGCACAAGTCGACTAAAACAAGAAATTTCATTATTTTTATAATAGAACACATTAGAGTATCATAATCAGGGTAATAAAAGAGAGCAGCCTTGACTGGCGTTTATTCGCGTCATGATGTTCATATTTCATTCACGAATCATGATATAAATAACTGGCATGAAGTGACTATACGAGCAATCAGTATTACAAACAAAGCTAAGATGATTAACGAAACAGCGGAAATCAGCTTCAAAATAGTGCCGCGGCATAGGACGCTCACCCTTACTCTACTACTTAAAGTCAAACGCATTACATTTAATAATTCTTTCTCATCATCATATGCACGTGATGATTATGTTTTAATACCTTCAGGTGCACGATATTGCGTCAGACATAGTGCAATAAATGACTCAGCTAGGAGAACTAGGATGAACACAGGCTTTGAAGTAGACCACTTAAGCTTATGATGTGATGCCATCATACAGAAAAGTCGACTGATATCGTAACTTAGACGTTGGTGTTATTAAAGTATCCTTAGCTCTCACCTTGACCGCGTTACCTTAATCAGACTACGGCGTTTACGAACATGAAGTTCCTTTGGCACTTAGCTCTAAAATTAATATTTCTTCTAAAAATTTACAATCCAGAATTGAAAAGAAACGACAGCAGCGCTTCCATTATTGGGTGTGCTCATGTGCTAATTATTCACTTATTCATAATGCCTCAAAAGTCGCCGCACATAGGACCTGAAATGAGGAGTGAGTGAACAAAAAAAAAAGCGGGGGGGGGGAAGGGGTCAGACTAGATTTCATAACTTAAAGTATGTTTTTCAATGGCAGCTTTGACTTCAGCAATGTAGAAAATGAGAGCGCTTTCTGAAGGAAAGGGCATTCCACTCTCCGGCAGCATGCTCGAAAAATTGGCATTGATGGGCAGTCGTGTGTGCACAAGGGGCCGATACACAGCAATTCTTTGCGAGTGGTGAGAGGAACGATGCGCACGAATGATGATTTGGTTTTCTGGAGGCACCGAATGAAAGAAACCCAAAAAATAACGTTAGACAAGCACTCTCACGACGAGAAGAAAGTGACGGGAGGCTGAGCTAGGGTTTTAGGGCGGATACAGGTGCCGTGTAAGAGCGATCGGAAAGACTGAGTCTGGCAGCGTGGTTTTTGACGGTATAGGAATAAACAGGATTTGTTATTGGTCTTTCTTTTAAGTTCGTCAAACTCATAAATAAGTGTTCAGGATTTTTACCGAGTGAGTTTATGCTTGCCCACTGAACAGTCGGCGTGAAACGTTTAGACACTTCTATGTTGGAGAAAACATTGCATTTCTTAGTGATTTGTGACTGTATTTGGTTGAACTACCCAGTACCTGTTATCGAATTTCAAAACAGGTCTCAAACCTTATGATTTCCTGCTGAAGTACTGGTAACTTTCAGCATTTTCTTGTCCCTTGTAGTTATCAAGTTTTGAACGCTGACTGCACACCCATGCTCAATGCAACAACAACAACAACAACAAAAAAACGACCCGTATAACCATGCCTACCGATGCAGCAGGAACGCATTCGATTGGGTCGAAATAAAGTTGCTCGTATTCTGAGCCTTCAGCATAGACGACGCGATAGCCGAGTGTTTCACTGAATATAACGCCAGTACAATGAAACAGTAAGACATTCTTACTGACCATGGTGACGTCTGTAAGACACGTACAGAGATGGACTGAATGTTTCACAGCCATTTGTGTATGAATGATTCCTAGTTCACAGCAGTGCTCAAAAACTGCCTGTAATCGAACAAGGTTCATCAGTGATTTCAGTGCGTGGCTGCTCACCCGAGGTCGCGGCTTCCGTCCTTCTCGTGGTGGTGGCATTTCGTTCTAAATGAAATACAGAAGCCCATGTGCTATGCGATGCCAGGGCAGGTTCAAGAGCACCATATGGTCTAACGTTCCGTTAACCGTCCTCTACGGTGTCCCTCACAACCATATTGCGGGTTTGAGACGTAAAACCCGGCACGTTATAGCGGCAACTGAACACGTGTAAAACGTTGAGGTGTTGGAACTTAATTTTCAGCACATGCCTTGCATTTGACATTCAACACCAATTCTGAAGCTCCAGAATTTCCCGCAATTATCAAAATCAAATTATCAAATTTTATTTGACTTGATTGTCATGAAGCCATGATATGATTATGAGAGACGACATAGTGGAGGGCTCTAAAAGTATCGGTCACCTAGAGTTTTTTTTTTAACTTGCATCCAAACGTAAGCACATAAGATTCGGTAATTTTTGCCTCCATCACAAATACGGCCACCGTGGTTTAAATTCGATGCCATGCCCTTCGGCTCAGCAGCCCAGCAACATTACCTCTAGACCACCGTGAGGGTCAATATATATATCTCTTGTGAGCATTACTCAAGTTTGTGGAATATGGACCTAATTTAACTACTTCCTAATGCGTTCCCACACATGAGAATACTAGTTATTTGGTTTTTGTAGCATAATTAGACAACGAATTTCAAATCGGTGTAAAACATCCGGTGCTGCAGACACACCGTATCGGGTCAACCACTTAATGTGAACCTGTTGCAGCAACGCATGCGGGCATCGAAAGCGACTGCTGGGCCATGCTCTTCGACTCGCCTTGCTGAAACGCTTTATGTATATCATACGAAACTTAGAAAAAACAGTAGCACTACAATTGAGATAAAAACGAATAAGCAAATGACAGGACGGGCGCTGTGGTGTGTTTTTAAGTAAAAATGTATCCAACTCCACACCACGTTTTGTTAAGCGTGTAATACTTGGACGACAGGTTCAGCAGAAAGTCTACCAGAAGATATGCAAAACATTTTAAATATTGTTGGATTAATAAATAATTATTTTTGGAGAATCCCAACAAGAGGATGCGGTGAATTCGTGGGCTCGCGTGTGGCAATATTCTCTGAGACGCCCGCAAGAGAAGTTTGTTTCAGTCAGTTGAATATAAAGCTCTGTTAATCTCTCCAGTTCTTTATTAAAGAAACGCACCTAAAAATCAGGAACGATAACGTACGTATTCACACTGCCTAAGAAGGCCTCTTGAAAGGTTGAAGACGTTGGCGAAGATTGATTGCCATAAAAACTAGAAGGCGCATTGAAATAAAGTGTGGAATGTTTATAAAAAAACAAAAAGCGGTTCGGAAAGTTGGGAAACCGGAGTAAACAACATTTACATAAAAATCTGGGTCATTTTTTAAAGGAGTCAGATTCCATGATCTTCAGAAATTTGAAACGCCCACTGTCGTGATAGTTTTAGGCCACGTGTTTTTTTTTTGTTTTCTTGCTGTTGAACGCAAATAATAGAAAAAAACGTCAGAAGAATGCTGCATTTTTTTCACTCTCACCATTGGAATAATTTCATCTGTTTCATGGGATCACTTAAAAAAGTTTTTAGAAAACATTTACGCTTTCAGCAAAATTGACGGGCTCTAGGCGCATAGCTGACAAAAGGATCAATTCCGGACGATACCCGAAAGCAACACATATGACATCTGACGCGTCATATATGAAATACGTATAGGACCGCAGGGCAATTCTTCTGCTACTATTGATAAAATGTGAGCGCCAACCCTGTCTCCTTCCAATCCTATCATTGCTGAAGAACTGAGTGCTATCGTGCCAAAACTAGCGCGAATGTAAAGAAAGCTATTGGTATTATAGACTGCATTAGAAAAGGTGTCCACGTTTCCTTGTTGTTTGCAGACAAATTTAATCTATCCCAAAAATTGGATAACACATAGGCTTATTCCCACTTGACCATAACGAAAAAACTTTGACAAACTTCGTCGTAGTGGTGCTTTGCTGGTTCTTTGCACGGATGTTTCATGCTCTCTAAAACCTGGGCTCCTGATGCTTCGGTGAAGTGCGTAACAACATAAAAGACGGCACAACAGGAATTGTGGTTTTCTTCGTCACATCCGGCGTTCAGTGTTATGCTTCTTGTCTCGTGCTCATGCCCACATTGATGTGAGAGACTCCTTCTTGAGATAATATTTTCCTGCATGTAAGGCACACTACCGTATTAGTGAGTAAAAGGAAAACGTAACAGCACAAAATCAAATATTTATTTAATTATTTTAAACAAGGCATCTCTTTTCATTACGTTTTATCTTCTATGGTCAGCCTTCTAAGTGATACTTGACTGAATGTCACTGTGTCACAGTTTCGCCACCAATGTGAGGCAATGAATGCGATAAAAACAAGCTGTACTGTTGCACGAACTGTGTCTAGCAGCTACCTTTATTACCATTTGACCTGTCAGAACTCAAGAAAATACTACCGCTACCATGACGGAAGTGACTTTAGCGCTGTCTGTCACATCAAATAAAACGAAGCAGTGAGAACAGAGCTCGCAGACTGGTACGAGTCATCTGCTGATCCCTGTCTAGATAGGACGGTCACAACCACGCCCGACCGCTTCTAAGTACACAGCTCCCGAAGCTGGAGCCACTCAGCACAGAGCCCTTCATAGGCATTTCGAGCAACGGAAGACGGCCGGTGCATTTCCTCTCTGCTTGAGTCACAATTGCCGGCAGCCCTCGCGTGGTTTCAGTCGCGCAATGAACATGGGATGCGGGGAAAGAAGTTAGTGAATTTGTACTTTGTGTTGGGTCTCATGATGACGCCGACACTAACAGCACAATTTTTTCTAGACTGTCTACGTAATTTCTATCGCTATAAGAGAAACATTTTTGTGTCGCTTCAAGTTCAGCAATTGTTCGATGACAGATCGCCATTAGTCTTGCGCGAAGCGTGTTACTAAAACTTTCATAAAGAGACTGAGAACAAGTCGAAGTTTCCGCCAAAAGCAGGATTTAGGTTGATTATGAACACAGGGAAGTTTATTGCATACTCGTAACAGACGTTCATGTGGTTAACTGTGCAGGGTGACAAAAGAGTGCGTTTAGAGAAATTTATTATCACAGAAGTGAAAGCATGAAAGCCTTCTTCCAACTTCCCTTTCTGTGAGTTGTATTTTGCGTATGGCTCCGCAAACATAATTACGAAGTGCCGCAGCTCGTAATTGGCTTTTTTTATACTCGTTCTTTGGTGCACGTGAACAAAACTGTCATAAGGAGGGAGCGGTGTACCTCCTGTTTAATGTACTTGCAAATGCACCATCATATTTCAAATAAAAAAACATAATTGAGGATGTAAATTTTTGACTGACGAGAAGAGTGGGCTCTTTCTTTTCTGGAACACAGGACACAAGCTAAGCAGCTGCGTCGGGAAAGGAATAGGGAGGCTTTCTCTCAGATATCTTGCTCGTCTATGGCGAGAGTGGGCGAGCTGTCACATCAGAATATCAAATAAACTTTAAGTGTTCTTATCATGGTGAGTGGGACACTCAAAAATCACCAAGTGAAGTGGTCACAATATGACGCCATCACGACATGAGAGATCACATATATTTGTGTTGTCATCACACGCATCTCAGCCAATTAAACGGTGGGCTTATCTCGCATCTAGAGAAAAGGCAGGTGAGGTGTTTCCGATCCTGGAGAGAGAGAGAGAGAGAGAGAGAGAGAGAGAGAGAGGTAGCTAGAGGGGAGAGGTGTGGGCCAGAGCAAGAGAGGTTAACCGAGAAACAAATATTTGGTTTGCTGCCCTGCCCTTGGGAAGGGGTAAAGGCAGACAGAAAAGTAAGTTGAGAATAATGAGAGGGAGTGAGGGCAGCAGAAACACACGCAAACACACTGGAGAGCCACAACCGTTCAACAAGGTGGGTCACTCGCAGGAACCGCAACATCACCTTCGTCGCTTTCAGGCGTCAAGCTTCATTTTTCGGGCATTTTAAGACCGATTTCTTAGAACCCGCCTGGTCGTCGAGTCTCGCAAACAAATCGGCGAGGGACTTTCTATGAGAGCTGCAATCAGGGCTCCAACATAAAATATGTTGAACGGTTTCATCAATGCCGCAATGTTCACCTTCAGCACTGTCTGCTGCCAATCCCATCTAGCAAGCAAATGCATTCGTAAAGAAACCCCCCAATACTCATGCGGGAGGTAACGCTCGTCTGAGATCTGGGTAGGCCAGATGCAATAGCAATTTGTAGACACGGATCCAGGTCGTGAAGATGGTTGTGGAGAAAACCGGGCGTGTTTCAGACAGGCCTTGCGACATCATGCGCAAGCACATTCATCTTTGCTGCTGCGTTACTTCTTGATAGGGAAACAGGTTCCATTTCTCCATTTTCGTGAGTATTTTCAGTGCATCGTCGGCATGCTCGTTGTGACCTTGGAATCACTGAAGAGTAACGTCGTACTCTTTGCCCAACAGTTCATGGTACAGTTGCCATATTTCAAGCCCCAATTGGTCCTGAAGTTCACAACACAATAAGTTTGAAGACACTACATAGGTGATTTAGAATCAGTAAAGATGTTCCATCTCAATGCTACTACTCGACCGATCCTGCGGAGTGCACTGCCAATTGCCACGGGCTCTATAACTCTCGATGTCCTCTTGTGTGCCGTTCGAAACTGGATGCTTTAGGCCTCTGCTGTGAAGATAACAGCTCCCGCAGAGCCTCCAACAGTTGCCGAGTCATTTGTGTAAAGTTTAGCATGGTCTTTGTATTCTTCGTTTAGCACAGGTAGAGTAAACTGCTTCCGAACAGACGACAAGAGCTCTACCTTTTCGCAAATTCACCGCTCTGTCAAGCGTATTTTTGGTTGGTTCAAACACCAAGCGGAGGTCAAGATGCGTTTCGGAGTTATGTGGCCTGTTGCAGGAAACTTACAGAAAGCCAGTATTTCCTTACAAAGTGAGGCAGTCTGCCGGTCTTCTGGAAGCCAAGCGAGGTGGTGGGAAGCGACACAAGCAAGGTGCCTAATATGTGCTCTAAGTGCCTCCAGAGTAATGTTCATAGTGGTCGGATGATCTCTGGTGTTGTTGGGGTTTCCCGCTCTGGATGTTCAGCGTTGAAATCTAAGGCACACTCTGAGTGCATGGTCCTGGGCGATTTCGATTGTACGTACAGTGGTTCTGCAAACGGTCGTCAACGATGGCAAGCTGTACCACAGGTACTCTAAAAAACAGCGTCGTGTGTAACTTCAACATCGCGTGCACTGACGTGCCCCATGTTTTTCCAGTGAGGAATTCGTATAGTGCTATGGCTGTTACCCGCTTTAGAGAGGCCGTTAGGGGACTTCAGTAGAGATTTCGACCAATGGTGAACCCTAAGAACCTGTGTGTACTCGCGTAACAGACATTTTCTCCATTTCATGGGGCTTGAAATCATTGCCTTCAACGAGAACGAATCCAGCACCTATTTCACTGTATAAATCTTAAGGTTTTGTTCAAGTACATCGATAGAGAATTCACTGCTTTCTGGAGCCTCGCACGTACCTGAGGACGTGTTACTCCTTATGTATCCACATGAATATCATCTGCATAGATAAATATCTGCACGCAATCTGGTATGTATCCCACGACACCGATGAGAACAACGCTGAATAGTGTAGGGGTCAATACACCACCTTGAAAAAAAAGCACGGTGTTTGTAATCCTGAAAAGTCGACTGATCATCAGTTTGAGTAAGAATATTCTCATATGTATGTAACAGCGGTATCTTCGCTTACCAAAACCAACCGACTCCATGGCGTCATGTAAGGCATCGCGAGAAATATTGCCATACGATTTTTTTACATAAACAAAATGTGACATGTAGCTGTCTGCTCCTTTTCTGCTCTTGTGCGTGTGTTACCAGGCCGGTGGCATTGTAAATAGAGCTACGAAGGCGACGAAAACAGGCTATGGCATATAAATATATGGTATTCTAGGACCTGCTATAGAGTTCAAGCAACCGTTGGCTCCTATAGCTCACCTACAGAACTAACCAGTGTGATTCGGTGGTACGACGCCAGCTCTAGATGTGCTTTTTGAGGTTTAAAAAGTCGAACGAAACGCCTTGTTTTCTTTTCCCTGTGGACTGTTTCGTTTCTCCAAGACTCGTTAACACTTCTTGCAACGTGTTTCATGTAAGGTCACCTAAGTTTCATTAAAGGAGGCATGATATATCATATGGAAACAGCCGCGTTCAGCTCTTCTATGGAAAATGGCAGGTCCGGACACGGGGCTAGTGAATGTAACTTGACAGCATCGGTAAGGGCTCCTGTGCCAGTTGACAGGCCTTCAGTAAGCCAAAGTCTTCAGCTGTTCACGATGAATCTTCAGCTGCATCGCTATCAATTCTACGTTGGAAAAGTGCCAAGGATTCAACGGAATGGCTTGTTCGGAAACAAACCACAGCATATGAAGCCTAGGACTGGATGGATAAAGCTGTCTTTCGAAGACGTGTCCTGTGGGGGTAGGGACTGAACCCCCGGCAAGCTTGAATCCATGTCCTTGGTGTTGGCAGCAGTGTCCACGTCTCGGCAGGCCGGTGTATACGCACCCTTTGGGTGGGCGATTTTTTACGTGTATGACGCGGCGTCGAAGTGGTCGGAGTGGCAGCAACAGGAGAGGCTGTGCTTTTTTCCGCACTGTTTTCAAGTATAACAGGTGTCGTAGGGTCAACTTCAACAGCAGCAGCCTGAGAACTGGGCTCATTTGTGCACTGAACATCAATTGGCGTCATAGAAGAGACGCGGACGCCGTTGGCAGGGCAGTGCGCTGCATCTTTCGAAGCGCACGGTTGCTGCACCAGCAAGAAAGCCGTCGTGCATAGCATCGCATCGACAATAGAGCTTTCGTTCTGTGCTTCGTTCGAAGAAACTTGAAGGAGTGAGGAGGAGGAGGAGAAAAACTTTATTCATCCCAAAAGGGAAAGGTGCGGTGGTGGAGTATCAGAGCAGCCTACCCAGCGTAGGTCTCCGCTACCCTCTTGGCCCAATACAAGATCTGGTCCTGGAAGGGTGAGGCTAGCACAGCGTCCGTGACTTCTTCCACGTTATTGAGTCGGTAGTTGGTTCCGTTGCCGGTGTCAGTTGCGGAAAGGCACTAGCAGCAGCGTCTGGGTAAAAGTGGCAGACAGGGCAAACCACAGTTGAATGGCCATCACCGCAGCGTCGGCACTGGTGGTAACATCCTTAACCAACGTAACTATGGACACCACAGCGACCACAATACCGTGTTTTGCACTGGGCTCGTGCTTGGTCCCATGAGCTGCATCTTCAACATACACGCTTGAGACCACGGTAGTCGAACGTGGCACGGTGACCAGAAATGCGCAGGTAGTTCGGCACAGGATTAGTGGCGATCATCTCCATTCGAAAACGAACCGCGTTCCAGTGAGTACGCCGCGTTGCCCACTCATCAAACCACTGGTGACAATGAGCACCTTGCCATATGGGGTTAACGCTTGAACGAGAGCTTCGTTTGAGACGAACGATGGCAGGAACATGCAGGAGACGTTGTTGACTTGTGGGCCAACGGAGACGACTTGAACACGCTCGCCGCCAATCACCAGACAGCAACGATTGATGATTAGGGACATGGAGGCCATGCTCTTAATGGTCTGTCTAGCCTTATCAGACTGTCTAGCCTTGGTGAAGTCGACGTTGAAATGAGAGCTCCACGTGAAACCAAGTGAGCTCACACTTATAGCTCTTGCTCTGTTGAACGCAGTGATGGCCGTGGTAAATCCCAACGGTTCAAAAAAAGTCGACCCTCTTCCAGAGGGTCGAACAGTGCGTTGTGATTTGGCTGAGGAAGTGTGCCCTAGGCCCTTTCTAGAACACCATCTAGAACAATGTGTCAAGGTTTGTCTTTACCTTTCATTATGGCTACAAAATGGCACATTATTAAATGCGAAGCATTTCTTAGCGAACTTCGGCGACTTTGAGCGTGTCTATCTATCTATCTGTCTGTCTATCTGTCTATCTATCTGTCTATCTGTCTATCTATCTATCTATCTGTCTATCTATCTATCTATCTATCTATCTATCTATCTATCTATCTATCTATCTGTCTATCTATCTGTCTATCTATCTGTCTATCTATCTATCTGTCTATCTATCTATCTATCTATCTATCTATCTATCTGTCTATCTGTCTATCTATCTATCCGTCCGTCCATCTATCTATCTATCTATCTATCTATCTATCCGTCCGTCCGTCCGTCCGTCCGTCCATCTATCTATCCGTCCGTCCGTCCGTCCGTCCGTCCATCTATCTATCCGTCCGTCCGTCCGTCCGTCCGTCCATCTATCTATCCGTCCATCTATCTATCCGTCCATCTATCTATCCGTCCGTCCGTCCGTCCATCTATCTATCTATCTATCTATCTATCTATCTATCTGTCCGTCCGCCCGTCCGTCTATCTATCTATCTATCTATCTATCTATCTATCTATCTATCTATCTATCTATCTATCTATCTATCTGGCCGTCCGTCCGTCCGTCCGTCCGTCCGTCCGTCCATCTATCTATCTATCTATCTATCTATCTATCTATCTGTCCGTCCGTCCGTCCGTCCGTCCGTCCGTCCGTCCGTCCGTCTATCTATCTATCTATCTATCTATCTATCTATCTATCTATCCGCCTACGACTTCTAGCGCTCCTGGCCGTTTCGGTAATGGTATCAATACCAAACTTGGTATGGCCTAACATGACTGTATGAAGAACATATTTGAATAGTCATAACATGAAAATCATGACATGTATGTCATGGATGTCATGGCATACATTTCATGGTCCTGCAGCCCTTGCAGTGGTTTCGTTCGAATGGCATTTTGCAAAACTGGTATGGTATGACATGATTGCATGGCGAACACAAGCAACAGGCCCTAACATAGAAATATGATATGCCTGTCATGTAACAACATGACTACATACCACGCTAATGATGCGCTCGCGGACGTTTCGCTAGCGTCACATATACCAAATTTGGTATTACAGTACATGAATGGATGATGAAGGTATGGGACTGGGGCAAACATGATAATCATGACATGTGTGTCATGTAACAACATGACTACATGCCACGCTCATGATGTGCTGGCGGCCGTTTCGCTAGCTTCACTGATACCAAAGCTGGTATTACGGGACGTGAATGGAGGACGAAGGTATGATACTGGTGCAAACATGATAAACACGAGATGCGTGTCATGTAACAACATGACTACATGCTACGCTCATGATGCTCTCGTGGCCGTTTCGCTAGCTTCACATGTACCAAACTCGGTATCGTGTGACGCGAACGGACGACATAGGTAAATGACACATCCAAACAGGATAATCACGACATGCGTGTCATGTAACAGCATGACTACATGCCACACTGATGATGCGCTCACGGCCGTTTCCCTAGCGCTCACATATTACAAATTCGGTATTACGCTACGCCAATGGATGACGAAGGTATGTGACTGGTGCGAACATGATAATCAGGACATGCGTGTCATGGGAGAACATGACTGCATGCCATAGTCAAGGCGCCAATACGTTTCTACGTGACTCGGTGTTCGTGCTCGCCAGCGTTCATTTCGTTGCGTCACGCCGGCGTTGCCACGCCAGGCGCCGGTCCTTCCATACACTCGCAGGCGCACGCCGTGCTGCGTTGGAATGACGCATGCGCGTTCGAGCGTGCTCGGCGTCCCTCAGAAGAGAGGCAGACGCAGTGCTGTCTGGGTAACGTCATCGGTGTGAAATAGAGCATGTCACATTTCGCGCCAGTTGCCGCCGGGTCGTGCCTACGAACGCTGGTCGTGCCCAAGGAGGTTCTATACTATGTCTTCTGGAGTGGACGTGCGCCCCGATAAGTGACGCCGGTCGCCGCCATATTGGAAAAGGAAAGATTTGGAAGCAGACGACAAAGTGCGCTTCGTAGCTTCGCCCTCACAGTGGTCTTTGGAGACTGTGATATGCTTTTGTAAAGCAGTTAAAGATTTTACAAGGGCATGATGACTTCCTGCGTAGCTTATGGCTGCACAAATCGCACCAAGGAGACGCCTGGCATCACTTTTCACGTGTAAGTATATATTGGCACGTGGTCAACATATACTTACAAGGTCTTCGGCCCCGTCACGACCCCGTGACAATATTCTCGCTTCATTCGCTGATGATCGCCTGTTTTTTTTTCCCGTATGCTGTTAAATTAGAAACAATATTAAAGGTGCGCATGCGTGTAATACATGTGTGTAGCAGTATGGAACATAATGTGAAGCTTTAAATGTTTGCTGACACGACGTTGATAATGAGCTTTAAGTTTATAAACGAAGCACTTGCGGTCTATGGCTACACGTATCAAACATTGGAACGACTAGGATGTCTGAATGCCCTTTGAATTCTAAGTTTTCTGGTGTTATCCAACAACGCAAGACTGACGGCGTGCATGCATATTTTTTGGTGAGGGAATATCGATCGAGTTTGGTGCATTTTTATCGAGAAATTCGCAAACGTAGAGAATATTCCATGCCGTGATTATCCATGTTACAGGTTTCCGAAAGACAGTGCACTGCATTCTGCCTGGGAACGCGCTGTTTGAAGAAATAATTGGAGGGCAATGGACGGTGACCACCTCTGTTTTATTCACTTCGAAGAATGCTGCTTCGACAGAACGGGGAAGACAACAAAACTGCGGCCTGGCAGTGCACCTTCAATTTTTCCTGCTTTCCGAGCACATCTGCAAAAACCTGTTAGCTTCTACCTCCTTGAAGTATCTTCAATAGAATGTAGTCACGAAACTAAGCAATTGCGTCTAAAACAAGTTCAGACACCTTTGAAATCCGTTCTATCTTGCCGACGAAACCTAAACCAAAACGCCAATAGACGAAGTTGCCAAAATGATTCCGATGGAGGCGGAAATGTTGTAGGCCCGTGTGCTCAGATTTGGGTGCACGTTAAAGAAACCCAGGTGGTCTAAATTTCCGGAGCCCTCCACTACGGCGTCTCTCATAATCATATAGTGGTTTTGGGACGTTAAACCCCACATATCAATCAATCAAGTTGCCAAAATGAATGAGTGGCGTTATATCAAACATCGAGCTACCTCGTTTCTAGCTTTCAAGGCTGCTCTTGGCATGACAACACACGTCACCAACGGAAGTCGATATATATTACGCAGAACTAACGCCACTGCAATCGTTCTTATAAACGGTTCATTTCGGGTATTTCTCCTGGAATTTGTCGGTTGCACGCGACATCGGTGCTTCGGTTTTGGTTGCACCTGTAAAATTGGTTAGAATTCCATAACTCTAGAAAAATTGCTGGTGACTACTAGTTTACTTAATCACCTCTCTTTTCTAACTTTAGCTTCAATTATTTCAACTTCCTTATATACTTTTTGGTAACCTGCTGACACACACACAAGCACATATATGAAATCGGCGAGCAAATGTCGCGTTCCCCTTGGTATTGAGTGTCTGCAGGCACATTTCTTAAAACACCCAATATATACTACAGCCCTTTTGTACCGCAATAGTGCGCCAGCCAGCTCGATTTGCGAAGCATCCCTCGACAACAGATTGATCTGAACTGCGTGCAGTTGACATTGGGTGCATAAAGTAATTGGTTTCATAAACAAGAAGAGGCATTTATTCGTTGGTGTAACCTAAAAGTGGTTTCCATCTCATTTTTTTTATCGTGAAACTGCAAACCGACGCGCAGAACGCGCGTATTCAATCCATTGCGGTCTATGGCGGTTCCGCCCTGTTGTTCCTCTAGCAATATGGCCGCCGGTGGCTTCACTTGCTCCCGTTGGCGGCGGCCGGGACTGCCACTCCAGAGGTTTTATAGAACCTCCTTTGTCGCTCCTGGTGTCACACTATAAAGTCATCGCTTTTTGCTAGCGTGGCGTCGCTGCGCCTAGCGTGCGCGCGCGTTCACGTAGGAGTGTATTGGGCCCTTCATGACGTGTTCACGGCTGTTCCACTAGCTCCACATATACCAAATTTGGTGTTACGTGACGTCAATGGATGACGATGATATATTACTGGTGCAAACATTATAATCACGACATGCGTGTTATGTAAAACACGACACTATGCTACGTTCCTAGCATGCTTGCGACCCGTTCGCTAGCTCCACATAAACCAAATTTGGTATTCCGTCACGTGAATGGAGAACGAATGTAAATGACACGTTTAAACATTGTAATAATGTTACGCGTGTCACGTAAAAAAAACATCACTACATGCTACGCTCATAGCGCACTAGTTTCCGTTTCGCAAGCTCCACATACACCAATTTTCGTTTCATGTCAGGTGAATAGATGACGAAGGTGAATAACACGTCTAAACAGGATATTTATAGCATGGAAGTCATGTACGGCATAATTTACCTTCACCTTGTAAGGTTGTGCTGATATTAAAGTGGCATATCAACATTCCCCATTCGTGCTTAGCATATCATAGATTCGCACAGTACGTGAGATCTGCCAATTTTTTCATTGAACGTTCAATGTTTTCGCAATCCGGAAAAGCAAGCCGAAATGATTAATGTTGTCTGTGCTGCGAATTGTGATGTTTTGTGCCTGCAGAAAACAAATTTGTTCTCGCTATCTGACGTGCTGGCTTTTAAACGAAAGTTCAACCTAGATTGTTATTTCTCTTTCACAACATCTCGTTTTACGGAAGTAGGCATTATTATTTTAAATCGGGCTTTATTGCGAGATCATCACGCTTTTACGATGGTGTGAGTAGGGTTTTAGCTTTAGACTGCAGCTATACTCTTCTTCCAGATTAAGGATACTGTGTGCGTATGGGCCATCGCAAGCTGGACAGTCTAATGATTTTTTTCAGAGACCTAGATGTGTTTTTTCTTGACGGTCGTAATGTCATACTAATTGGTGACTTCAACTGGGTTCTAAATGCACCAACCCATGTACGGGGTTCCGGCTGGGGCTGGTCTACATTATAATTCACGCGAAGTTGCGACGCCGTCTCCAACCCTGTACTCTAAATCGTTACCCACTTTTTCTACCCCCCCCCCCTCCCCTCACAATTTTCATTACGGGACGCGCTCAGTGTAGTGCACAGAAATGCCTTTGTTTGGACATGGCGAGGCGGGCGATCCTCCAGCAGGCTTGACGGAGCTTATGTTCTACATGCGTTAGAGGCGCTTGTCTCCAATTTAGGCGTTATGTTCAACCCACCTTCTCCTGTGTACGTATCTGATTATCAGCCTATTTTGGAGCTTGAAGTTCCATTTTCTTTTTCGCGAAAGCCATGGTGTCTTGATGTTCGCATCCTGCAGGACGTGCGCTCAAGATCAGATTTGTCACGCGCAATACGTGTGCCACTCACAGCGTCCGGTCCTGAAGATTGGAATGCTCTTAAAACGCAGTGGCACCTGCGTTGCTCAGCAGAGAGGCGTTCGTTTCGTCGACGCGTTTCTGAAGAGCTTGCTGACACTGCAGTGAAGTTACGCATTGCTTTGCGCGCTGAAACGCCTTCTCCTCTGATGCGAGCTTGGCAGCGTGAACTGCGTGAACGCCTTCAGCGCTTGAATGCTACTTCGTCCCTGGCGGCAGCAGTGTGGCTCTGTAGACACAACCTAAGTGCACATCCTGGGGCGCTGCGCTACGCGAGAGATTCGTATTTTGGGCAATAACAGCCACCCGTCTCTATGGCAGCACAACTGCCACCTGCGCAGCCGCTTCCTACGCGTGATCGATCTGTTTTCTTCGTGCATTTTGAAACAATATCGTGTTCAGCCGTGCGGACAAACTGTGATGAAACACCACCAATGCTTAGAGGTTTGCCCCGTATTCCTCAACAAGCTGCTGATTGCATGCAGATTCCTCCGTCAGCTGAAGAGGTAAAGGCGGTACTGAAAGCAATGAAACGTTGAACGGCCTCTGGGCCAGACGGTTTTCCTGTTGAGTTTTATTGGACATTTTGGAATGAGATTGGTAAAACCTTTACCGCGGTTATCTAGCGATGTTACGAGGACAGTGTCTTTCCATCCAGTTTTCGAGATGGACGCATTGTGCTTATCCCAAAAGGTGATGCTTCCTCTGTTAATCCTGAAGATTAGAGTTCCTATCACACTCCTCAACATTGACTATAAGATATTTGCCACGGTAACCTTTCAACGTTTGAGGGGTCTGTTGAACGTCCTGGAGGGTCATCACCAGGCTTCATGAGTGACTGGACACGAAATACACAGCTTGTCATTTACCACACGTGATATCATAGCCTATACTCTGTCATGGTCTGCGCGTGGTATCCTTGTGTCTTTGGACTAGGAAAAAGCATATGACCGACTAGAGCACTCGAATAGTTTTAATGTGCTCACCGCGTTTGGCTTTCCTCATTCGTTTGTGAAAATAATCAGAAATACCTACACTGGTCTAAAAAGCACACTAGTTCTAGATAGCTGGGATAGTGCCGCCTTTTCCATTACAGGTTGGGTCCGTCAGGGATGTCCATTGACTCCTGTACTGTTTGTCCTCAGCCTTGAGCCGTATTGGATTTACGTGTCCGGGGTCTTGCGCTTCCTGGTAGTGGTGTCGTGAAAGTCACCGCTTTTGCTTACGACACAGCATTGTACCTTTCAGATAAAGATAGCCTTCGACGCAGCCTATACGTGTATTTTTTCAGTATCGCGACTTTACAGGTGCAGCTTTGAACATCTCCAAATCGAGATATTTCTTCGTTGGCTCTTCAAACTACAAGCTTAGTGCCATTTTTACTATTCAGCAGGCCACGTCCCTTCGTATTTTAGGTATTTTATACAACCACTATGGCATTTGCGAATCCATTTGGTTAAACGCTCTCGAAGAAGTAAGACTAAAAATTCAAGACGCATGGGATTTTGGCTTTCCACCGCTTCTTGGGCGGGTACCTTGCACAGATTGTATTTTGCGGTCGCATTTGGTACCTTCCTCACGTTGTGCAACCGTCATTACGTATCGTGCGATCACTGCAGTCGGCTTTGTGTTCTTTTTTCTGGTCAGGCAGCACTAAGTTGGTCTCTAGTGCGGCACTGGGACAGCAGCGTTCTCAGGGAGGCTTTGCTTTTTCTTCCGTGTCCATACGCGCTCGGCTGCTGGCACTGCGCTTCCTTTTGCGCCTAGAGCAAGGAGACGAATCTCCCGCACGAACGCTTGCATATTACTTTCTGGGTACTCACCTTCAGCATTTTATGTCTAATGAGCACCTTATCAGGAGACCACAGTCAATAACACTTCCTGCGTTTTATACAACTGTTGCATTTTTTTCGCCATGTCCTGACGACCTGTCCTGACAGAGATGTGTTGAACAGCCATATAGTTGAGACAACTGCGCCTGCGTTTATTCTGATGGTTCCCCCAGCCTTAAGGCGTCTTTTCTGCCTGGGCACCTCCGAGACATCATGTAATGCTGGGATCGGGTGTGCTTCCCACCCTCGACTGCCTTGAAAGGTGGAGGATGGTCCAGTCAGCAACATGCCCAAACTGCTCCTTTCGGGAAACAAATCAGCATTTTCTGAAGCATTGTGTCATTGCTTGAGTTTTCTGGAGAGTCGTGCATGCTGTATTTCGCTGCCTCAGAGTAAATCACTTCGTTTTTTTTTCTGGGCGTTGTTCTCGAGGCCGCTTCGCTTGTATTCTCATTGTTGCTGGTTCTTTGTGCCTCTGGCGCAACCGCTGCGAGGCGGTTGCAGCAGGCCGCCGCCGCCGCACGCTCTTCATGGTCCTAGAGCCATTGTACTCGGAGCTGCTGTCTGTTTTGTTGGAGGAGCTCTTCTTCCTCGGTGAAGAAGAATTCCTTCGGTACTGATATTTCCCCTTTGTGTCGGTCTGTGACGGATGAGTGAAACTTGTCTTTCGGCCGGCCTGGTATTGGTAGGCTGATGTGTCGATGCGATGGCAGAAATGACATGCTAACAAATGAATATGCGAAATGTACATATTCATGTTTTATTTGGGCCTCTTGTTTACCTTGCTATATTCATATGTGTATCTCTTCTTTTCTGACACATTTTTGTTTGGTTGTTTTTGTGTGAACCGTTGAATGTACATGTTCTATCCACGTCATCTCATATGTTCATGTAATTGAAGTCTGTTTTGTCATCATCGTTATTGTACGTCTAAGAAGGAAATGCTCTGGTGAAATGTTATTGAGGTCTGTGACAATAAATTTTTCTTAACAGCATGCCATGTTGCTTAAAGTTTGGTCGATGTGGCCTCATCAGATGTCAGGCCCACGGAACGGCTTTCAGCTCTCCCATAGTAGAGTACCAATTACTCGAAATTGTGAATCACTTTCAGGGCTCGTTCACACTGAGCATTCCGGTTGCCGAAAGTGCCCCGAATCCGATTCGGTGGCCGCGATATCCGCCGAACGGGCCCCCTCCACGTCAATCGCTCTCGGACGGATTTTCGCGGTGTGTGCCTCCGAATCAGGTTGCCGCGGACCAATAGGAGCGCTAGTCAAGTAATTTTGAAAAATGGCAACCAAGCCCCATTCGCTTGTCTTGCGCTGTGCACGCAACTGTTAACCAACGGGAGTTTAACCCACTTTGTGCCTACTTCACGTGTCTATTTCGTGGAAGAGGTTATCGAGCTTGCGGTCGCTGTGACCGAGCTTGTCGCGATCTTGCAGAGCAAGACGAACCCCGCAACATCCCTTAGGTCAGTGGTTTTTTCTGCTCATCATGCATTACAAGACAGCGACTTGCCAGCACAGCAAGCAGTACTGCTTCTTCTTGCTTGCTGCGTACGAAAATCATATATGTCTGGATCACAGGATAGCGTAGTGGCGTTTGCGAGCCGCCAAGAACTAGGTGACAGTGCATCTATCCTGCGTTTGCCCCGTGGAATTGCATATTCAACGGCGAGGGGCGCGTCCAGTGCGAACGATGCTGCGTTTCGGCGGCAGTGTGTGGGTGAGTGAAAACATTTATTGAAAAAAAAGGAGGAGAGGTGCAGCCCTTTAGAGGCTTCATAGTGGGTGGAGTTCTTATTCCGGGACCCCATATATGACACTTGCTAACCTAGCCCTCTGGGCCAGGGCCCTTTAGGCTTGAAGATCCGAGCAACCCAGTAGGGTCGCCTCCCACTCCTCTCTGGTTGGGTCAGGGTTGGGGTGAAGAGCTGAGTTGAGCTGGCAAGCCCAAACGATGTGGTAGGTGTCAGCCACCTGCCCACGGTATTAGCGGCAGGATAATTTTGCTCACTGTAGAAAGCAGATGCTTCAATGTGAACCATGGGTTATAAGGCGAAGCTTCTCTTAGTCTAACCTTGTCATGAGTCATGCGTAACCGGGAGAAGAAGAGACGAGAAAGAAAAGAAGCCAGTATTTCCCGCACAGTATAACAGACGACACTATGTCATAGAAGTACATACAAACTGCAGTTGAGTGAGAATATTCCATGTGGCACTGTCCCGCTACTCTCTTGGAGGAAGCGAACCAGAAAATTGACGGGTAAATACTTAAAAACAGCAGGGAGCCAAACCAAAAAGAACTATCGGTTAAGAAAAAAGTGAAAGAAGCTGAGACCGATATGTGGAGAATCGGCATGATTAAGAAGTCCGCACTGGAGATCTCTCAAACTTTTAAGCAGGAAATTGCCAAGGAAAGGATCTATGATAATACTCGGGGTAGTTCTCTACTGTTTGAGGCCAGGACGGGAGTATTGTGAACCAAGACATAGCGGGCCAAATACGAAGGGGTAGACACGGTATGCAGTGCGTGTGGAGAGGAGGAGGAAACCGCCGAACACTTAATAATGTTCTGTAAAGGGCTTCACCCTATAGTTCAGGATGATGGCGCAGACTTTTTCGAAGCACTGGGGTTTAGGGACAGGGAGGGCAAAATAGACATTAAGCGGGTAGAATTACCTAGAAGGAGGTTATCTGATTGGTGGCTAAAGTCAAGGCACGAGTGAAATTTAACACCTTCACTGCAAAGTACCAGTCCTCGACCTCACTATAGAAAGGAAAAAAAAATAAATCTAGTTTATGGTTCACTAAGTATTACGGCTTGGTGGCGTTAGCCACCACCCGTTCTAAAGGGTACAGCCATATCAATCCATCCATCCATCCATCCATCCATCCATCCATCCATCCATCCATCCATCCATCCATCCATCCATCCGGATGGCTGCTGCGTGGGTGGTGTCATTGTACGCGGAAAACGATTCTCTCTCTCAGGCTCCTATATGCTTTATACTATGTGCAAAGCAGCAGGCTAGAGGGTAATAGCACATTCCTTCTAATGAATTACTTCTCTTTCTATGCTTTCTGTACGTTTTCCGCATATATTCTGCCGGACAGCCCTTCAGCCCTTTTCTCAGGGTGATGTGAACGTCAAGCACTTAAGCTACATGTACAGTGTTTATAACTCCTGACGTGCACCAGGGAATGCGTACTGTTGTGCTTCGCCATCAGGGTTTTGTTTTTAGTAGTACTCTGTATTGTTGCATTATTGGTGTTTCGTTGTTAATGGCACACACCGAGGACAACTACGACGGAGTCATCGACAGCGTGTATGACTTGAAGAAGATAAAAGGGCGACCTCTCTCACGAGACCGTGCTGGGCTATTCAGTGTGCCAGGCACTTGATAAATATGCGACAGCGATATTGGCTTCTCTCCCTCACGGATTTTTCCACTTCACGTGTCACCATCCATCTTAGCCGTCAACTCTGACGCACGTCTCTTGTGGCCGTGTTTCAGAAGCCACGCGATCGAAGGTGGCCGCCACTCAAGATCGAAGGTCGTTCACTCTCTGCGACGCTCATCGAAGTTTCAGTGTGCGCTGCTGCGGCAAAATCTTTGAGAGCAAACTTTTCCTTCTCCCAATCACTTGAGTATTACTGATCCGTACCGCTACTGCTCTTGCGCTTTTCACGTTCCTTCTGTCGACGCCTTCTTTTGTTGAGTCATGGGTTATATGGCACTGAAAGCTTTAGAACCACGTAAGAATAAACATCAGGGCAAACGAGGAAGATAACAAGCGAGTGGCTAACCACCGAAGCCGCAAGTAATTGTTAGGCTAACAAGTAAAAGCTATTTCGAAGAAATACAAGCGACATATAGAAAACATGCAGGCAGCTATTTGCTGAAAAATATTTGTCGCATTACAATATCAATACAGAAGGAGCAGCGATGGCGTAGTGGATAGAGCATCCGCCTCGCATGCAAAAGGTCCGTGGCTCAAATCCCGGTGCCGCGCAGTTCCCAACCGGATAAAAAAAATCTGCGTGGTGATGGAACTGCATTACGAGGCCTGGGGTGCGGCCTCATCGGTAACCACCACCGGGAACGCACTCCCTCACCAGAGAAGGATTGGCCACCCTGGTGCAGTATCTGGCCACCACCTCCCACATGCATACGTGTTTGCAGGACCGAGTTAACTGGCGGAACATGGGAGAGGCCTTTGTCCTGCAGTGGACGTAGTCAGGCTGATGATGATGAATATAAACTTGCTGTCTAAGAGTGCAATCTTCTTTAGGAAATGGAAAACTTTTTCCACTCATCTCTTCTTGAGTTTGTATGGTGCGTGACTTATACTAGACCCTGAATGTAAGATTGCTTCGAGTCCATTTTTGCCAAACATTCTTGCTCCCAGCAGAGGACAGGCAACTTTAACGTCTACCGAAGAACATCTCTTGTCTCTATATTTGCTTTCTTTCTCTCCCTCTCTTCCTTTGTTCGTAACATAAAACATAATTGCGTTCGTTGACTGGCTGACTGAGTGCACCACGAAATATAAAGAAAATGCAAGTCTCTAGACCTGCTAACCAGTACCATTACAAAACTGAAGTAAATTACGAAAGAAACACTGCGAGCCAGAACAAAAAAAAAAGGATGTCGGTCAGGGTATTCCGTTGCTCCTCGATATTTCAAGCAATTGTAGCGACTTACAGGAGGAAGGCTGACGTTCATTCGCGCATTCATTCGCTGCACTCGATAACGAGGGAAACAATCATCGTTGATCTGAGCTTCACGAAAGCAAAGAAAAAGGTTCATTGAACATTAGCCGCAAGGAAAAGGGCAGAGGGGAGGTGCAACGCTGCGGAAGCCGATAAAATGGGTTGGATGATTTTTCCGCGAAGTAAACTGCGTTCGACGTGCATGGCGATGATTGAAGCGCTCTCCTAGTCGATTGGAATAAACTTCGCAGAACAGTTCTTTCCCTTAACTTCAGTTGTAATTACTAGCGCAAGAAAAATTTGCGTGTAACAGACCCCTTCAATATCTTTGCGAGCATTTTTTTACAAGTGGCGACGTTGCACGTGTAAGCTTCTTGCAATATGACAATTTACAACGTAAAACGGCAAGTTTTTTTTTTTTCGCCCACTTTTCGGAGCTCTCCACGACAGCGTCCCCTAATCATGTCTGATTTTTACACGGTAGAAACTTCAAGAATTCGGATTACTAATATTGTTCTTTTCCCACAGCTCTGCCGCAGGGAATACTGTGTTTAGAATTTGTGAGAAGAGAATCTGCTCTCTATCGAATTGACTGAAGTAAAGCAGAGGGTATTTAGGGACTCTACTTTTATTGGATTTATCCTGGACTACGGATATAGCAGCTGTCTCATTAAAAGCCTCCCTGTCTCTCAGCTATCTCCAAAGAAACTTGCGGAACGCTTCTCTTAACGTATACGCGCATCATCACACTACCATATGTTACAAATGTTCGCACACAACTGTAGCACGCATCATTCACATGATCTCCATATAAATATTATCTAGTGTTAGAATCTGTAGAGAATAAGGCAGAGAGATCCATCTCTGGCCACTACGACTATCATTCGAGCATTACCGTAATGAACCAAAACCTTGCATTCGAGTATATCTGGAAGAATGCCGTGTGAGAGCTCTTTTACGCTTCTTTCAAAGGTACTGTATAAGACAGTGCTCGCTCCACATCCTTAAGAGTTAGCTACATCTGCACTTCCTTTTTCTGTTCTTGGCAGGTTATTCTCCGGCGCCCAAAAAATTCAAAATAAATAGGTCAATGTGCTGCTCATTCACACTTGTTTTGCAAACTTCGACGCCTGAAATGTCTCCGGTGCTGACGCGTACGATGTCCCTTGCGTCCACTTCTGTATAGCAGTGATTACATCACTCGGCTGATGACCCCAAGGTCACGGATTCGATTCCAGGAGAGGCGGCCGCACTTTGCTGGAGGTGAAAAGGTACAGGTGCATGTACAGTGCGATGTCAGTGGAAGTTAGAGAACACCGGGTGGTCAAAATTTTCTGAGCCCTCTACTACGGAATTCGTCACAATCATAACGTGGTTTTGTGACGCGAAACCCAAGATTAATATTATTACACCCGTATCAGCTAATATCAACTAATATCAACGTATACATGTCGCTGTGATGTTTACAATGTTTGCGGTGTATTGAAAAGCGCGGTACCAGAACGGTCTACAGCTGTTGCAGGAAATAGTCGACTTGCTATTGAGTCAGAGCTTTCTAGTTTTGACGGGGCACTGCTTACACCACGCAGCGTGTTAAAACTGACCGTTGAAATTTTGAAGAAAAGCTGGCGCTGAAAAGCTGTGCGCTATGGTGCAAGGTACGGACAGAGTGTAGAGAAGCAAGACTGAAAGAAGGGGAGTCCTGTGTCAGTCAGACATCAATATCTTTACATGAAAAAGAAGAAATATTAATCAGTAGCATGTTTGTTTGAATGGAATATGCCGCGCCTGCGCAGTTACCCGTAGCACAAAATTGTTAATGACGTCGACACGATCCTTCGCCGGGCCTCTGCACATGTTCTGTGCGTTTTTATCTTATGTGTTCAGATAGCCTGTATATTTCAATAAATTCTTCAGTTGAGGGACAGCGCTTGTTTGTGTCTCTTCTCTTTATCCCGTGAGTTGGTGCGCTGTTTCTGCCCATAGAGTGTAGAGAACCAAGGGTTTTAGTTCACTCGGGCGGAGTGAGCTTGTCATGCACAAAATACACCACACCAGCGCACAACTCACTTGCCACCCATATGTAGCCGGGGACTGCCATAAGCCCACCCCTGCCTATTGGTTGGAGGACACGCCAAATTTATACTTAGTGAATGGCGCCGAGAACGACAGTTTCAGAGCCTAATGAGTATTCTTGTTGGAAAGTTTTGAGAGGACCTACGGTGCGAAACCTTAGAGCTACCTTTCGTTAATAGCTCACCAAAATATACCGATTACTTTTCGCAGGATCTATAAAAGTGTACGACATTTTAAGACCACGCGAAAGTTCTTTTAGTGTGAATAATTAACACTATCAGAGACCATATTAACTGATTATTTCAGGTGAGTACTTCCATGTCTCATGACAAATTTAAGCCTGTCACAATCTACACTTTATCAACATACACTCGTTATATACAACAGCGGTGGCTGTTATGATGTATTCGAATATTACACTTTTTACATTTGCAAAGGTTATGAATGTAATTCTTAGAGGGGTTCGACATCACAAAGGGCTAGTGCATGATACAAGGCCGAACAAACCTAGTAATATAACCAAACTTCAAAATGTCGTTTGGTTTTTTAATGTGCAATAGTTTGCATTTACCACTAAATTTTGCGAACATTTAGAGACACCCACGCTACTGTGCAATAAAGCATGGCAGCATTTTCGACATTGATTTGTTGCATGTTTTTGTTGAGAGAGCTAAGTGGACGTATTCTCACCGTTGTACAAGGCTGAACGTCCTGCAATACTAAAGATATTGGCCGTATTTTCGCCGTTTCGCTGTGGCCGCTAGTCCCACCACGAGCTGAGTTGTTGTCCGGCAACCACCGCAACTAACAGCACCAACGGTACGCCACCTTGCACGACTGGATAGGAGGAGACCGTGAAACCGCGTAGCAAGAACAGAGGAGGAGCTGGCGTTGCATCGTAGAAGGGGCGGATCGGTGGGGTTCGTCGGCAGAAGACATGGAAAGTTAGTCGGAAATGCCGAAAGAAGCCAGGCTTTGCAATCGTAGCGAAACCAACAGGAGGCTGCTCCGAAGGGTAGGAGGAAGAACGGGCCTCCAGAAGACTAACCGTACAGAGAATCAAGCTCAACAATAAGATTAATCATACCTCTCGCTATGCTCACACCGAGGCATAACTGAGTTAAGCCACAGCCAGTCTTTTAGTATTTGGTCCACTTATGTTAGAAAAGGTGCAAGATAAACCATGCAGCTCATGTCCAAATATTTCAGCATCGAGAACGTTAGCGTTAATAACACATAACATGTTCTTTAGTTTCAACGTATTTAGCACTATTGCAGCTCTTGATGTCAAGTTAGCGATTCGATATATGAGGTGATTACCACGCGTTCAGTCCGTTTTTGAATAAAAACCTGCCTTCTTAATCACGTAACTTATGTAACTGCACAGCGCAAGATAGAGGACGAAACACTTGAAGAAGCCCACGCGAACTGTGCGCGCGTGTGTGCTTCTTCAACTGTTTCGTCTTGCGCCGTAAGAATCATGCGTTATGAATCAAGACGAACTAGCCCCGTCTTTCCGTTTCGTTTCCTTATTTGCACGTGGCATGTCTACTCAATCTTCGCAGTAGCCCATGCTTGAACAATGTGGTAGATCCGAAGATACACGGGGAGGTTAGAGGTTCGGTCGTTGCCGGCGGGAAGTTATCTGTTTGTCAACTTTACCTTCTTAATATTTAGTCCTTTATTCAAAATGTCTTACAGGCCCATTGAAGAGCACTGAGTTCGGGGCATCACTATTTACCCAGGAAAAACTCGGACAAAACGCAAAAGAAAAAAAGCAAGGAAAGAAGAACAAGACAATGATTCTAAATACCAAATTGCACCAGCATTACACGATGCTAGAGCGCAACGACATCAGGTTGTCACAAAAGGTTTCGCAATCAGGAGTGGACACATGATATATGAAAGGAGGAGGAGGAGGATGAGGAGGAGGAGGAAAGAAACAAGTGGAAGGACAGGGAACGTAGCCAGTTCTTAGACCGGCTGGCTACCGCAGCTGCAGAGGGGGGGGGGGGGCTAAAAGGAATAAAGGATGATGTTACAAAGAGACAGAGAGAGCATTCCAATGCCCAGTGGTTCTGGGTAACGGTGACGAGTTAAATGCCTGCGAGTGAGCATGGACGCATGAAACGACGCGCGTTGCGAATGCTTCGAGATGAGCACAGAGAACGATGAAGCGGCGTTCAACGGTTGATCATCGGTTTCGTTAACTCATCAGAAATCAACCACTTTTTTATTGAAGTAGTAGTATTTGCCCTCGTTACGCTCTCTTTCTTGTCGCCTACTTCCATTCGAAGCGCATATTAATGCTTGAACGTCTTTCAGTTATCGTAGATAATTTTTAAAACAATTTAAGCGTTCCGTGCCTCGATTTTATCGCTCGAGTGTGTGCGGAAACTTGTTCTTAGATAAAGATACATAGACTGATAAGTCAATTTCCACACGTGCCTATTTATCCTACCGCTTGAGCGCGAAAATAACTTATTTTTAGACAAACTTGAGTAGACTGTTGAGTTGATTCAGTTCTCTGTCGCCAAGGGAAGGGCACATATATATGAAGTATTTATTTCTGAAATAGATTCAGTTGCGAGTGTAGCGTCCTTCTTGTTCCGTTTGTACCCGTTCAAAGTGCGATAGTTCACCATACGGTACAATGATCAGTCACCAACTATTGCAGCTCTCAAACTTATTTGTTAATTATTCTTCAATACTGTACTCTAACACGCATACGCTAGAACAAGTCAATTCTGGGAATACTTTCTAATAAGAGCACACGTCTTGTTTGTTTTTTTTCAGATACGTTTAAGCTTTGCAGCTTCGCCTTTCTGATGCGCGAGCAATGCATCTCTATACCTTTAAGCTTTCCAAATGTATAAATTTTCCTATCGTTTTCGAACCGTCTTTACGGGATTTCTCATTAGCTTTACTTCTGTAAGCAAGCAGCGACCTACTTTTATTAATTGGTGTGGCTCAGTGATTTCTGTCGACAGTTAAGTATACGCAGCGAAATTCTGAGCCTTTCTCAAGAATTTCGCCCGCACGAAAAACGTATGCGTAGCAAGTGAAGCCTGCAGGAGGTATGCGTATGACGCATAGCGTATCCGATTTTATTGTGTGAGAGTGGCCTATACGAGCACGTGACACGGAAAACTTTTGAATTGTAGGATGGACTGGGCAATCCATCAGCGAGAGCATCGGTATACTTTCTACATTGAATTTAAGAAAATGTCTATTAAAAGACACGTACTTTGCTAAAAAGCTGGTGTTCAAACAAGCAAGAAATTTTATATCTCTAGAAATGCTAATTAATTATCCTTATCAGCTCCTACGAGTTCTGTATAGCCGTGAACAGTATAAGCGTAGAAAAAACAACAAGAAAAAACATCATGGCTTCTTGTGCTTTGCACAGGTAACCCTCCTTCAGAGAACAAAGCAAGATCCAAAGTGTAGCAACTATCTTTTTCAGATCAGGGTTATTATGATAAGTTTCCATGGACACAAAGCAATGTGCGGCGTGCAGTGCCTGTATACCTCTTTACTGGTCGTATGAGTTTGCTGGAAGCCGTTTTCGGTTCACACCTGTTTCCGACAGAAACCTTGTGATATTTTTACAAGTCACGTGTGTTACCTAAAGCCAAGTAAGATATCTTTGCTCCATTATGTAGGCTCTGGAACGAAACCAGCGTGCCACCAACGTAATTAAAAATGGCTGCAGCTAGAGACTCAGGTTTTGATCTTGCGTTGCTAGTTATCATCGTTAGACCATGTTGTCGCTACGAAATAGTGGATTCTGGAACGGGTAAGTGATCTTCACCGTGGAAGCCTCAGCTTATGCTGAACGAGAAGCTCTGCGAACCACGCGGGTGCAACATCTGTCGCTTTTGCGCCGCAAGCCCCAGTGTGGAAAAAAAAATTACCGCCACGAAGCGCGAACGAGATGAAAAACATAGTGCGAAGATAACAAAACAGAGACTGCACCTTTATAGTAGGCAAGTGACGCTTTGTTTGCAATGTCAATAAGGGCCCCCCCTTTTTTTTGCAGCACTCATATTCAGGGGTTTTTCTCTTTGTTGTTGGGTGCGCACGTTATAGAACAATATTTCAAGGTGCACCGACAAGAGATGGAGATCATTCAAGCCCGATTCAATATTACTTCGCCACATTTATTCGAATTTAAGGTTTTACGAAGCGCGATACGTCCGCAAGACATACCATAGTGACGCATAGCGAACTATTTCCGCCATCGGGGGCATACATTAATAGGGAATTTTAGAATAGTGCACCGCGAGCCCTTGCGGTGCAGTCACTGCCACTGCACATGCGTCGTAACGCGAGCCACCGTACACGCTTGCGGTCCGCGCAGAGAAAATCCGAAAGGGCATGCGGCCCACAAGGCCCGCAGAGCGCTGGTGTCAAGTAGCTTTCGTGCATTTGGGTTTGAGGGGGGTGGGTGGAGGCTAGAGTTGCTATAATTTTTTTTTTTGAGGGGGGGGGGGGGGGGTTGGTGTAGGAAAAACGCTATTTAAAACTCATATGGCACCCAAAGCGCCCACGACACCCTCAAAGCCTGCTAACGCTAGTTTAAATCTCCCTAATCTGGCCATAATCAATACGCGATTTCATCTGGCCAATCTTGTATTTGAAAATACCACACCATATCCGGTGCGCGACAACGACGGGTGGCTGTTGTATTCTTCACGGCAGCGCCAAGAGCCTTCGTCTCATGCGAGCATGAATTAGTTCTTGTGAATAGAGAATAATGCGCCAGCAATCTGAAACACCGTGCACCACACGTGATCACCATGCAAAAAAAAATTAATCATAGGATTGCGACGCAAGCGGAATAAATTTCGCGGCGTAACGACACACGCAGTCGTAGAGCGGAGGGTACGAAAAGAAAAGAAAGCCCTCTTCACTTTTCCATTTCGCGCGATACCCTGTATATTGGTTCGCTGATTGATTGACTGATTGATTGATTGATTGATTGATTGATTGATTGATATGTGATGTTTAACGTCCCAAAACCACCATATGATTCTGAGAGACGCCGCAGTGGAGGGCTCCGGAAATTTAGACCAGTTGGGGTTCGTTAACGTGCAACCAAATCTGAGCATACGGGCCTACAACATTTCCGCCTCCATCGGAAATGCAGCCGCCGCAGCCGGGATTCAATCCCACGCCCTGCGGGTCAGCAACCGAGTACCTTATCCACTAGACCACCGCGGCGGGGTAATATATATTGGTTCGTGAACCTTATACACTGAGCTTTATCACCCACTAAACACAGCAAAAATACGAGCTTCTGCCTAGATAACTGAAAGCTTCAAGCCGGTTTGTGCGTACCTGTCACTGCGGAGACGTTGTTTTGTTCTATAAGTGATCTTAAGCGGAAGCAGCCATGGCTTCTACACAAGAGGGTCTTTGAAAATAGGGCAAATAAAATACAAGTCACCTTTAAGTAGGTATTGAAGGAAGGCAATTTTATGTCAAGGGCATAGCACGAATACTGTAAAGGATACACTTAAAAATAATGCTTACGTATGGCTCATGAATTATGTATTTGACAATAAGTCATGCGAAAGGAAACAACAGAAACTCAGGTAGTCGAAGCCACTAATACCCTGTTTTTCTTACCTTCACCGATCAAGGACCCCACTTGCGCTGCAACACGCATCCACAGCAGCTGTGTTCTGGCAGGGTTGGCGTAAGAACATTCAGTAAAGTAGTCCGAGCAGATGTGATAGCCGTTAACAGTGTCTTCCACTCTGAAGATCAACACAGCACAGCGTGGCCGTGCTCCGCACAGCTCCAGCACACTCGACACGGCCTTAGATGGAAGCATAGTGGCGCATGCGCAGATGGATTTAAGGGGAGTAGTTCGTGCCGTGCGCTTCATTGCTGGAGCGTGCCTCTCCGTAGCCGTAGAAGAGCTTGTGTGTAAGGGATGGCGTGCATTATACGTACATAATTTTCCTTCATTTGCCATTGCGTTATCGTCAGCGGCCAACGTAAGGATAAATGAAGGAAAGGGATCGGAAAAGAAGGAAAAAAAATGGCAGATTCCACGTACAGTGGGAATCCTTGATATGCGACCCACGAATGAGGAAGGTTTATGTCAGTTTAAAATCAGAACACGTTACGAAGCGGAGATAAATTATACCATATAACTTCCATGTCATAATTATTATGTTTCGACGTGTCATTCACCTTCATCATTTATTCATGCCACCTGATACCAAATTTGGTGTATGTGGAGCTGTAGCGAAACGGCCGCGAGCGTGTTATGAGCGCAGCATGTAGCTTTTTTTAAATTACACGCATATTATGATAATCATGTTCGGACGTGTCATTTAACTTCACCGTCTTTTGACGTTATACAATACCAATTTGGTATATGTGAAGCTAGAGAAACGACCGCGAGTGCATCATGAGCGTGGCATGTAGTGATGTTCTTACATGACACGCATCTCATGATTATCATGCACCAGTGACATACCTTCATCGTCCATTCACGTCCCGTAATACCAAACTTGGAATATGTGAAGCTAGCGATACGGCGGGGCATCAT
The DNA here is from genome assembly GCF_043290135.1 of Rhipicephalus microplus. Taxonomy (NCBI): domain Eukaryota; kingdom Metazoa; phylum Arthropoda; class Arachnida; order Ixodida; family Ixodidae; genus Rhipicephalus; species Rhipicephalus microplus. The sequence continues at coordinate 210,332,163 of NC_134701.1, read as the reverse complement.
GAAGCATCATGAAGGGCCCAATATACTGCGACGTAACGTTGATGAGCGCACGCTGGGCGCAGCGACGCTATACGCTAGCAAAACGCGAACACTTATTACTGTCTGACGCCAGACGTGACCAGCGTCTGTCGGTGCAGCCCGGCGGCAACCTGTGCGAAATACGACATGCTTCATTTCGCAGGGAGATCGCTAGGTGGCGTCGAGGAGCACGGACGTGAAAACGTCGGCTTCCGGTTTTCTAAATGTTTTCGGTTGTTCTTGTTTTGCTCCAAGATCCCTTGACCTTGTGCTTATTCGAACAAGCAAGTTCTGCGGTTTCAGTGGAGACGCCATTTTTGGTGATGAGTGAACTCTTAGACATATTTTTGGACTTTAAAGTTACGACGCGGTGAGCGTCCCCGCTAAGCTTAACCACACCTAGGGTTGGCGAGGAGTACGGCTGTTACACGTAGCCAAGAGCTCGGCCAGACGCGGCAGCTACTGGATCAACCTCCGTACGTCGCAGCTGACAACCAGGCACTGAAAATGCCTTCCACCATAACCGTGGAGGGAATGGAAGTAAGCGCGGAGATCTTCGACGGACCAGGATGGGCCACCACCATGGGACGCCGAAGACAGACGACTCCGCCGAACGAGGAGCTGGCCGCTGGGACGGTCGAGCACAGCAACCACCCGAAGCACCTCAGGGGCTTTAAAGAAAGTCAATCGGCACTACACCGAGTGGTATCCGCTTTCAGATTACCCCGCCTACCCAAGGACCAGATCAGGGTAATTATGAGACCCAGAGGAGGATTGGATGTAGCCCGAGTCGACCTTGTTCTGCTGGCGAAAGCTGTCATCATGGCCGCCCAGATCACCTACGAACAAGCACGGGAGGACACGATCTGCCCTAACAATATGCAAAACATCATTGTTAATTCTACGCCGTACCAAAATAATGCTACATCATACGTGAGCGTGCAGAAACTGCGCACAAACCAAGGCTCGTTCGAAGTTGCCGCATACGTGGCCGCACCCGATAATACATGCAAGGGCATCATCAAGAACGTTGACCTCTCCCTTGACGACGCAACGCTCAAACGCCTGATTGTGCACGAACGAAATCCCACTGCCATCGAGGCAAGACGCATTAAAAAGACCAAAGTCGTCGCAATCCTCTTTGACGGGTTGCGCGTACCGAGCACAGTGATATGCGGAACCGCCATGGTTCCCTGCTCACTCTACAAGCGACAAGTCGATGTTTGCAGAACGTGCGGAGAAGTCGGCCATCGCGCCGATCTTTGCCGGCACACAAACGCAACGAGCAAGAAATATCACAACTGCGGTGAAACGCTACAAGAAGACGGCGTGCATCACTGCGAGCCGAGATGCAAGCTTTGCGATGGAAATCACCCCACCGGATATCGCGAATGCAAAAGACACTTCCACATTCCATACATAGTGAGAAGGAGAAGAAGACGCAGAAGGCAAGAGTGGCAAGCACAACAACGTCAAGACGCACCAACATCTGTCACGTTTAAGGAACCCTGCCACAATCAGGTGCCGGGACGGGAGAACGCCTCGAGCGTCCATCACCGTTCTCCATCCAGGGGGAGATCTCGATCCAGAGGGCGTTCCCGATCCAGAAGGCGTTTTCGGTCCACAGACCGTTCTCGTTCCGGAGGGTGCCCCTTGACCCTGTTGGGATCCGACAACCGCCTTTCATCTCGGGAGTGCTCCAGATCCCGATCGAGAACGAGACCAACAGCCACGCAGCAGCAGCAGCTGAACAATGGCTCCTGGGCCAGCAGGGTTGCGGGCGAATCACGAAGCACAAGTAGCCAGCCCAAAGGTAAGGCACAGCCAGAGCATGCTCCAGATTCTCGTATTGTAGCGCTTGAACAAGAAAACAGGGCATTCAAGAAGGAGCTTGAAGAGCTCCGGGCCTCAATAGCTAGAATAGAGAGCTGCCACGGAATTAGTCAGGTGAGCTCACCGGCACCACCGACAACACGCTCACCACAAACGACCCACAACACACAGAAACGCAAAGCCGTAGACAGCGACAGTGACACGACGGAGGAGATCGAGATGGTCTCGATAGAAAAAGAAGCCCCACTGCCAAATGTCGAGTCCGCGACAACAAAGCTCAACGACAAAATTGATACGTTGGCGAACACGCTTGCCAAGTTTATGGAAACCTTGAAGACTTACACTGACAAAGCTGACCAGAGGCTCGTGAGCCTGGAGAAGATGGCAGCCAACCCACCTGTGGCAGGCGCTCCTCAGAACCTAAGCGCGGACAAACCAGCGGTTACGGCAAGCGTGCCGAGCATAACTTCTAGAGCTAAAGTCCGACCAGTCAAAGCACGCAATCTCGCGGAAATAACGAGCCGCGACGCACACAAGCTACCAAGCCAAAATGGCTGCTGACCGTAACGAGATTAAGATCTGGCAGTGAAACTGTAACTCATTTCAGAAACGCAAAGCAGCACTAACACTACTATTGCTAGCCTGTAAAAAAAGCCGCATATAATATTGCTACAGGAATGTGGAGAAAGCAAAACTGCTAAAAGCATTGGCATACAGGGGTACAGGGTAGCCAGGCCGACCCTGCACCCCGAGCAGAACAAGACGCGAGGAGTGGCTACTTTCACCCGGAAGGACATATTGTTCGCTGAAAGGGACGCCCCCGTATACAAAAAAAAAGGCCTGGAAACGGTCCTGGTGGAAATCTTACCACACAGGGCTGTTAAAAGAAGCATCTTTGTGCTCAATGTTTACAGTCCTCCATCAGATAAAAAAAGAGATTTCAACAGACTGCTTACCTCGACGGTAAAAATGGCGGGTGACAATCCGCTCATAGTAGCGGGCGATTTTAACGCCAGGAGTACCGAAGGGGGATACCTAAAAAGCGAAGGCAAAGGCACCAAGTTAGCAGAAAGCGCAAATGCGCTGGACCTGCAGCTGATAAACAACCTTGCCCTCCCTTCAAGAAGAGGTAATTCGGTACAGCGGGACACAATGCCGGACTTAACCTTTACCAAGAACGTCAGAGCTACCTGGGATAACCTCGGGGAAGACCTAGGTAGCGACCACTGCATCCTGAAAAGTACCGTTGAGAACGATGCGAAAGCGCCAAGAAAATTCAAAATCACAGACTGGGACCAGTTCCGTAAAATTCGGGAGCAGAAGGGCAATACAGAACTATCTTATGAAGCCCTCTTAAATGAATTAAAAATGGCAGCGAATGAGGCCACCAAAGAAGTCGAGATTGATGAATCCATCCAGGCAATGGACTCTCACCTGGCCAGTTTGCTGCAGAAAAAGCATGACCTAAAAGAAGCGTGGCGTAAAAACAAGCTCAACAGACACATACGCACAAAAATCACGAACCTTGGCCGCGAAATCGAATCTCACGCCCAAACAATCTGAGCCCAGCAGTGGAACAACACATGTGACGAAGCAGATGGCAAAATGAGGAAGGGAAGCAAATGGGGGCTGCTCAAACACCTTATGGCGGACAGCGACAAACCCCCCAGAGGCGGCAACCAGCTGCAAATTGAACGATTGGTGCACAAGCACGCCCAGGATAGTGGTGTATCCCAAGCTCTTCTCAAAACGCTAGGCCAAAAATATCTCCCACTGGAAAGCATAGAAGTAGCCTGGGAAAACAAAAATCCCTCATATGGAGGTCGACTGCAAGAAAAGCTAGACGAACCATTCAGCGAAGCTGAAATATGGTACGCTCTACAACAGCTCAATGGCAGATCGGCGCCAGGGCCAGATGGAATCGACAATAAACTGCTATGGTATCTAGACGATAAAGCAATTGTAATCATTACTAAGAAGATAATTGAGGCATGGGAAACAGGTACCGTGCCTAAAGAATGACGTAGTGCCAATGTTTCGCTCAAATCGAAACCTGGAAAACCGCTGAGCATCGATAACTTAAGGCCCATATCACTCACATCTTGCGTTGAAAAAGTAGCTGAGCATGTAATACTCAACCGTATCACGGACCACATTGAGAGCAACAAGCTCTTTCGACACAACATTATTGGCTTTCGCACGGCACTGTCCACACAGGACGCCATGTGGATGTTAAGAGAACACATATGTTACGGCCTCCTCCACACGCCCAAAGCCATATTAGCCCTTGACCTCGCCAAGGCCTTTGACACCGTAAAACATGAACACATACTGGGTGAAATATCGCACATGAACCTAGGCGAGAAATTCTACAACTACATTAAAGGCTTTCTGGCGAACCGAACCGCCACCATACGCATAGGAGAGCAATGCGGCGAACCCGAACGACCCGGAAATATCGGCACCCCACAAGGGTCAGTGCTCTCGCTATTGATCTTTAATGTGGCGATGCACAGGTTGTCGGAGAAGCTCGCTCAAACCCCATCCGTGCACCATGCCATATACGTGGATGATATTACCATATGGGTCCCATGTGGCCCCTCATATGGTGCCTTGGAAGGAATCCTTTGCGCGTAAAGGCCAGAAGAGCGTACGTTCCAGAGGAAATTTCCAGGCCTCGATTGCGGAGATACAAAGCAGTTGCAGTAGCAGCTCTCTTGTTTTCTTGCTCGTAACTGCAGGCGAGTTACCGCAGATGTCCAGATGCAGATGTCATCAGCGTATGTTGATAGATAAATATTGTTTGGTAGGTGCGTATGGAGAGCGATTAGTGTTATATTGAATAGCATGGGGCTCAGTACACCACCCTGAGGGACACCACGACAACTGAAATGTGCAGACGTGTTCCCGGCCTCCGTACTCACAAAAAAGGATCGCATTTGGAGATAACTGCGTATACACGTAAACATTCGGCCACCCACTCCCATCTCTTCTAGTGCGGTAAGGACGGCTTCATGTGTAACGTTGTCATAGGCTCCTTTGACGTCAAGGAACAGAGAGGCGCAAAGACGCTTATTGCCTTTCTAGTGTTCAACGTACCTGATTAGGTCGATGACGCTATCGATCGATGATCGACCACGTCGAAAACCAGCCATGGCATTTGGGTAGATCTCATGATACTCCAAATACCACTCGAGTTGGCCGAGAATCATTCTCTCCATCACTTTACCTACGCAACTAGCCAATGCGATCCGGCGATAGGAGAAAGTTCCAATGGTGATTTGCCAGGTTTTAGCAGTGGTTTCAGACAACTAGTTTTCCAACTTAAGGGGAGAGTGTCCTCTAGCCAACAATCATTATATAGCTGAAGTAGAGCTATTCTCGCGCGCTCACCCAGATGACACAGGGCTCTGTAGGAGATTCCGTCAGGTCCTGGTGCGGAGGTACGTTTGCATGAAGCGAGTGTTGCCTTGAGCTCCTGAATGGTGAGTGGGAAGTCAATACAGGAATCACGTGGTGGCGGACAACTGCTCGAAAGTGGTGAGCTGCTAACTGCTGTAGTTTGCCCTGACAATCCGGCGCAGAACTCGTCAGTAACGTCCACATATGGTCGATTTCGGTAAAGGGCTAAGGCCTTGAATGGTGACTTCTGAATGGGGGATGACCGCAAACCTCTTACCATCCTCCATATCTGCGATAAGTGCTTACGAGGGTCAAGTCACTCGCAGAAAGTAATCCAGCGTTGGAATTCTAGCTTGTCCAATCGACGTTTCGTCTTCTTCTGCATACGTCTAGCAGTCCGTAAATCTTCTATGTCCGTCGTCTACCGGTACCTTCTTTCAGCTCGTCGTCGCAAGGCTCGAAGCCGCTCCAGCTCTATGTCGATGTCTATGATTCTTGCAGGGCATGGAATCGTACACACAGACTCTGTTACAGTGCTATTGATGGCCTCTTGTAAATCGGATATGTGTTCTTGGCATCGGTCTTCCATACGAGTGAGTGAGTGAGTAAAAACTTTATTGAACATGTCCGGCGTCATTGAGCGGGGTGGGGCTACAAGCACCCCGGCCTAGGTGACGGCCTCGAGTCCTTGGACCCGGGCGGCATCCTGGGCTTGCCGGACAGCCCACAGTTGATCGGCAAGGTCGGGGCTGAGCAGAGCCGCCTCCCATCGCGCCTCGCGGTTCGAGACTGCCATGTCTACCGTGTTCGTAGGGGACTGCTGCGCGTTACCGGTACACTTCCACAGCATGGGCTGCAGCGTCGCTCTGGCTCCGCACGCCTTACACGCGTCGGACGTATAAATGCATGGGTAGCAGAGGCGAAGGATCACCGGATTCGGGTACTTGTGTGTCTGTAGTTGTCTCCAGGCAACCTGCTGTTTCTTGTTTAGTTTGGCGTGGGGTGGTGGATATTTGCATCTGTTCAGTCTGTAGTGTTGCGTGATGTCTCTGAAAGTGGTCATGCGATCCCCCCACGTCCATTCCCGCATCGCTGTCGAAGTGTGCGAGACATCGGGACTGTCGGCAGGCGTCGCAGCTCGGCGTGTAAGTCTTCGAGCCGCGGCGTGGGCAGTCGCGTTGCCCGCAAGCGGAGGGTCCGTGTGGGTGGGGGTCCATACGAGGAAACTGTCGTTTTTGCGGCAGATGTTGCATTCGTGAATTTGGAGAATGCGGGCCGCTTCGCGGGAGATCCGGCCGCTGGCGTAGTTGCGTATCGCCGCCTGCGAGTCGCCTATTATCACCTCGGTGTCCGTGGTGGCTATCGCGAGGGCTATGGCAGCTTCTTCGGCCGCCTCCGTCTCTTCCGTGCCTATCGTCGCACTCGTGACGCAAGTTCCTACATGATCCACGATCACGACCGCGAAGCCGCGGTGGCAGTCGTAACGGGCCGCGTCCACGTAAACTGTGTCTTTGCTATTGCCGAATTTTTTTTCAAGGTCTTGGGCGCGCCTGTTGCGCCGACCGATGTGATGTGTCGGGTGCATGTTCTTAGGCAACGGCAGAACGACGATGCGCTCGCGAATACGTCTGGGTATCCCGACCTTTTCGCTGCGCTGCGTATGGTAGTTGATACCCAGTATCTCGAGGATGTGTCGACCAGTCCTGGTCTTCGCCAGACGTTCGTACTGGGCGATGTTGTGTGCTTCGATTATCTCATCTAGAGTATTGTGCAACCACAGCTCGAGAAATTTTTCCGTGCTGGTATTGGCCGGTAATCCGATTGCGCGTTTGTACGCCTTGCGGATGAGACAATCTAGTTTCGTATGGATTTGGATCCATACGAGACTAAAATTTTTTTCTTCCAGTCCACTCTTTTAACCATGTTGCGCACTTTAGTAGGCGACAATCCTCTGATCTTGACGTATGTTGGAATGTGATCACTCCCATGCGTTTCTATATCCGTAAACCATTCAGTATGCTTCACTAGGCTTCGCGAAACAAAAGCCAAGTTGTGACAGCTACTGTATGTGGAGCCACGTAAAAATTTAGGAGTGCCATCGTTCAGTAACCAAAGTTTGGAAGGTACCGATGGTTCTCAGAATCTCAGGAACTCAGGAAGGTACCGATGGTTCCCGATACGGTAGCAGTCGGGGCCGAAATGCAGCGAGCAAATTCGACTTTGCTTTGCTGGCGTCCAGTCGCAGCTGCGATCGCGACGCACGAAATCTACCCCCCCCCCCCCCTTGTCTCACCGCTGAGTCGTTCGGGAAGCTGTGCATACTGTCACCCCTGGTCTTGTAATCCCAGCCTTTGATAGCACAAGGAGTGGGTGGCGTCGCGAAACAGGGATGCGGTGATCGGCAAAACAATTTAATCGCGCTCGCATCCTTTCGCATACAACACAGGTGTCTCAGACTCGATCACTGTCGATGTGTCTACAAAGTGTCGCAGCTAAATGGGCAGCGCACAGCAGAACTACTAATGACGACGGTCACCGGAGCACCGCTAGACAGGCAATCGAGAAGGTCCGCCAGTCGCGCTTTCTTCCATTTTATTGTTGTCATTACCCGAATGCGCGCGCATTTACATGACGTCACAATTTTCTGAGCACCTCACTTGTAACTTAGAAGTGTGGCCGCTTGGGCTAGTTGGTATTGCATGACGATAGTTATAGCGCGAGAACAAAACGACGACACAGAGACAAGAAGGACACGATGTGCGGTGTCTTTCGTGTCCTTGTTGTCTCTGTGCCGTCGTTTTGTTCTCGCGCTATAACTATCGTCTTACTTGTAACGTCAAATGCTGTGCCTGACGGTAGAGCTGCCTTGCAGGAACCGGAAGATGAAAACTTTAAAATTAAATTGAAATGTTTTATACATGTTTCTCGGTTCCGGAGTGTGGTGAACGTTAACACTACATCCCAAAGAAACAAAAAAAGAAACGTCCGTTTTGCTGCACGTCAAAATCGTGTCAGTACTCCTTTAAAGGCGCTGCAGACGTTCAGAATTTCAGGTGCGTCAAGCGGGCGGCTGCAGTAAACCTAATTTGAGAGCCAACACGATCAAAGTTCATGCATGGCCTTCGAAATGTGCATCCAAAACCGGACATCTGATGGGGTTGCGTTCATTGCGGTGAAGCACACTCCTTGAATATCGTTTGTGTCGACAGTTCTGAATGGTTCACGACATCATGACGTTCCGGAGAAGCAAGCGAAAACAAGAGGCCGGAGTTCACCGAGCTACCACCAATCAATGGCAGTCGATGTGAACAGTCCGCCAGATGGACGCACCGAGCATATCTCACTTGCTTTCTACCGTACGGGGGTAGTAGACCGCACTAATTCTTCAATGACTCCTGTGATGACGGCAGGAAGAGTTTGCGCCATGGTACGGCGCTGTGTTCAAAGAAATTTACACTCACTGACGGATAACGAATATCACAGGAGACGGTAATCCAGGGGACGGCAACTCTCTATAGCTCCCGTGTGCGCGCTTTCGCAGGCTGATACACAGTGGCAGTGCCGCTTTTATTGTTGGCGGCTGCCGGGCATCCAACAATAAATAAACCACCAACAGAACATTTCTTTTATGCCGTCACTAGTGAGATCACCAAATGCAACAAAAAGATGAAAAACCGAGAAGAGGAGGGTTGCCGGGGAACACCTCCTTTCCCATTTCGTTTGCAAGCTGAATGCGCTCGTGCCTTCCTTTAGGTCCACTGGCCACATGGGTGATGTGGCCACTCATGAAACGTTATGACCATTTTTTATTTTGTTTGAGTGTTCTGAAGCGGCGAAAGTTATAGGCTGACCGACTAATCAGACGAAACTAGACTGACACAAATAAAATAAAGTTTTTATTGCTCGTTATGTATAATAATGTAGAGACAAACACGTAGTTCTCAAAGTGTCAATCTATAAAAGTCATTTTGATTCACAACTGACATATGGACATTATGAGCAAACATTCGACCCACCTCCCCTTGTTCTGTCAAATACAAATAAGAAAAGAATATCCGAACCAATACGAAAAGTTTCAACAATCACGAGTAGGACATGTCGCATTAGACTCGGTCATGTTTGTTATGATGCAAACAAAAAAAACTGATGTTGAGAAGCATGAGAGGTTTGAAGGGATCATGAATTTTTCAAGTGAGAGTGTCGCTGGAAACAGTGTTTCGGCAAGTTGACTTGTCTTCGTCAGGGCAACAGCGTTGCCTTGACGAAGAAAAGCTCGTTTGTCAAAAGGTTGGCTCCACGACATTCTCTCTAAAAATTTTAGAAGCATTTAGTTCATCGCTTATAGTTGAGTGGCACTGTTGGAAGCAAAGACTCACAAAATTTTAAACCGCTGCCAGAAGGACTTCATGATCAGGAAGCAACATATGAACACTTAAAATCATTTCAACTACACGCCGTAAAAAAAAAAGAAACTAAACCTATGTAGCCCAGCCAACTCAAATTCAAGCATTTCAATAAACGATTTTTTCAAACTGAAGCTTCGCTGCCATCTTCACCAACTAGTCAAGCGACAGTGCACTTAGGTCAGTCCAGTAAGGCCTGTAGAGAACCAGTTTTCCTTATATTTAGTCATGCGAAATTAACACTTGCTGAAATAATGAGTCAGAATACTTGTGCTCGCCCTCTGGCACAAGAAAACGTGAAAAAAGCTTTAAAAACCTTCACGGTACGAGAAATTCTAGCGTTAACACCCCGCAGAGCCACGAAACGATATGTGTTGCCTGATTGCGCCATCTTTGTGAAATGCATAATTGACGTGCTTGACATTGCTCACTGCACCATCCATTATCTGCCCGCCACAATACGTGGTCTCTATTTTTTCCGTATAGCTGGCACACCAACCAAGCGAGATAACTGAACGCTATCCAGCCAGCAAAACTGCGAAGCTAGTGGCGAGAAGGAGTGGAAGCAAGTGCTATGAACTCAAGTCAACCACTTCCCGTGCTTCCCCGAATTTAAAGTTCACAAGTTAAGAAATGAAAGAAAGACTTATAAACAAAAGAAACGTTCCTTACAAAGGTATCGAACTTATTTATTGGCAAAAAAACATGTGAAAGCAAAGAATTACGAACATCCACATGAATGTCACTCCATTCAACCAGATCTTGACATGCCCGGCAACCACCGTTACGAGCGTGGATGTTTCTTGAAACCGAAACTAGCGCCGAGTTTGTGGGGCCTTGTAACGCTATGGTTTAGGAAAATTTCGTTCACACTACGTACAAAAAATAAGTTTCGGTACAGGCTGTGTTTAGAAAACGTGGTTAACGATTTAGAGCACTAGGTACTCAGCAATGGGAGAGCATGAAGCCGTCCCGTGGTTGATTAAAAAAAGGGGTTCACAATTTATAGCACTTGGTACTCTACTAAGGGAGAACTTAAAGCTGCCACAAATAATATCAAACACTTGAGTGTTTAGAAAAAAGTGTTCAAGGATTTCGAGTACTTCGTACTATGACATGAAACATGATTTACGGTCTCTACACAGAACGGATCCATATCTAGCCATTGTTAACCTCTGCTATCTTAAAAAAACACACCTATGATTGCTCTGATTATAGGGCATGTCGCTTTCTCTCTACATAACTGGCATGGCAAAGGGGGAAGACGTGAGTTCCCAAGAAGAAACGTCTTCATTCTGTCTCCGTACTCTTCTAACAAGAATCTTGCAACGGAAAGTTGTTACCCTAGTATGGTTCCACTATACATTGAAAATGAACGCTCAGAATAAATAGCACCTGAAGATATGAATATTATGTCCACCAAATTCATTTCAGAATGATCATATTGTCAAAGTGTTGAGGGCGATCTGATGACACCAGTCGTCAAGTTCGGCTTCAATCTTAATCTGATCAGTGTACGATGAACAAGGCAGTCCAAGAACACCCCAGAAATAGGCATTTCAAAGTCTTTTCACAAAAAAAGGCTCTTCCGAAAAATTTTTTTTTGCTCTCGGACACTTAACTGAAAGTGATCTTTTCTTCAGAAGCGGAATTTCCTGAAAAAGAAGTTTTTCGATCTCTTTCACGGCCGTAAAAGAGCAGCCTCGAAACCAGTTTGCACCAGAAATCGATTATTAGGGGAGGGGGGAGGTGCAACTTTTTATTGTTCTGTCATATACGCTCGTCATACAAACAAATTTTGTGTCAAGTTGAAGGTGCAGTTAACCCTCCAAAGCTTAGTTCCTCGTCTCATCAGTAGGTCAAAGAGATTGAGAATATAACTTCACAACGCTTACCTCGTCGCACATTCGACAGGAAGAGCGCGGCATCTTAACATACATAGCAAAAGCCGCAGACCGAGAAGCTCTTGACGCACAGAAAAAGCAGAGACACTTGGACTTTATACATTCAGATGCGTAATATTATATCCATTGATTATATTTTCGAAGCTAGCGCCTCAATTTCGGTTGAGCCTTTAAAAGAAACGCTAAAAAGAGGGTGTCAGTGCCATTGGTGCGCGAGGCAACACCCCTTCATTGAACAGTCTGAACTTTGTAAAAAATCAATTCTGTAGAAATAATTTTTATGTGGTCGTGTGACCAGGTTGCTAATAGGCGACGTGATTGTGACGCGTGCACTGTCACAATCAACGAAGTAGTGGAGGCTGGGCAGGTAGCTGCAGCCATGGCTGTTACCTTCAACAACTACATTTTCATGCTCAGCGACTCGCAAGAGCTACCAGAAATTTCACGCAAGCAAAGATTTCACAACAAGCTCTCAGAGACATCATTAATAGCTATGAAGTAAACAAAGTAGATGAGCTCGAATACCTAATATAGTTCCCGGCGCGCACAGATAGCGATGTCTCGAATCCGAACGAGACGACCAACGAGTTGTCGCGAAAATGATTCCACAGCGCAAAGTGAACAGGCCCCTCAGTGAACATCGCTGGCACCGCCGACGGACCGCACAAAGAACGATTTACATGCTACACCGGATACACACACTACAGACAGGCAAGGCACGTCTTCCCTGCCTCTCTCCCGAGTGTAGACTAGAAAGAAGCGTCTGAATATGACCAGATACAAACAAGTTCTACCAAAACTCTGTGTTATCTCCACAAAAGCTACCGACACCTATACCGGGACAACAAATGCACAACAAAAATGGCTTCGAATAAACGATGGTAATCTTCCAACTTATCAACAACATCTACAGTCTGCGGGACTCCAGCACACCAGACCACCTGACTTGCAGCAATGCATTTACGGTCCGAACCACAGGTTCCTCCTCGACTTCATAGGGAAAAGAAGCTGCACAATTTTGTTTCATATGTATTTATGCCAAAGAGCAAATTTAATTTATGCATTAAGAACAAGGTTACCAAGAAGTTTTCTTGGAGCCCTAGGTTCGAGAGTGGTGACGGCTACTTCTGTTCAGCTCGGAAGTTCAAGACCAAAAATGGGCTATCCAGAAGTCCAAGGAAACTATAGAGAGTTAAGGTCTCTGAGTACCTATCTCTGCAGCCTAAGCCTGACCACAAACATGCTGGATTTGGTAATAAAGTTTATTCACTCACTATGTTGGCGCGTCCCTGTGTGTGTGCGCGTGTGTGTGTGTGCGTGGGTGTGTGTGTGGAAGGTAGAAAGGGACAGCGATGGCTGTCTGCGGAATTTATTATTATATTTGTGTTACAAATGATTATAAATGAACACGCAGCTTTCTCGTTCAGTAAGCGTCGAGAGAGAGAGAGAGAAATAATTAAAAGGAAGAGACTGGGAGGTTAACCTAGACGAACTGGTTTGCTACCCTGTAGGGGGGTGGGGAAAAGGGTCGGAAAGAGGATAGCTATAGAGAGATATAAAATAAGTTAGAAAAAAACGCAAGCGCACACATTCAGGGAGTTCCGATCACAGTCGTTTGGACAGGCCGGTTGAACGCAAGAAGCGCATGAGCGCCTTCACAGCCTTCTTCTGCGACATAAAGTCCTGTCGGCAGCGCAAGAGTCTTTCTTCCGAAAGAGGCTGGTTGTCCAGTTCATCTAGTGCATTGCAGAGTGACTGTCTCTGCGAGCAGTATTGTGGGCATTCACACAGAATGTGCCAAGTTGTATCATCACTGCCACAATGGTCGCATGCAGCAGTGTCAGCCATTCCTGTGCAGAACGCGTACGCATTGGTAAATGCGACGCCCAACCATAATCTGCACAGCATAGTAGCGTCTCGTCGGCGTAATTCCGGAGGAATTCGAAGACTGAGAGTTGGGTCTGAAGTACCTAACCGTGCATGGAAGAAATGTGACTCGTTCCATTGTGACGTGGTGCGCTTGCGAGCAAGAATGCGGAGTTTCCGTGCAGCGTCAGTTCTGGAAAGCGGAATTGATATTTCATCGCTTTCAGTATGGGCAGAACGGGCAGCTCGATCGGCCCGTTCATTGCCAATTATTCCACAATGACTTCGCAGCCATTGAAAGGCTATTTCATGTCCTTCCTCAATGAATTGGTGAGTCTTTTCTGCAATCTCAAATACCAGCTGTTCGTACGGACCGTGGAGTAAAGGGTAGAGAAGGGATTGCAGTGCCACCTTTGAGTCACTGAAAATTGTCCATTTTTGTGGCTGTTGATCGCTGATAAAGTGCAATGCGGCACGAAGAGCTGTGAGCTCTGCTCCCGTTGATGTCGTAAGGAGGGAGGTCTTAAATTTTCTTGTCGTGTCATTTATCGGTATAACAAATGATGCTGTTGAACTCTTCTGTAAAACAGAGCCGTCGGTGTATACGTGTATACAGCCTTGATACGTCTCGTATAACAAGAGGAGAGCAAGATGTCTAAGAGCAGGTGACGACATATCTGCTTTTTTCTTGATGCCAGGTATAGTTAGCCTGATAGTAGCCTGAGTCAGGCACCAGGGTGGAGTCAAAAGCCTGGCGGCGGGTGTGAAGCATGTTGGCAAAGAATAGCGGTATGTGGTGACCGTTTGGCAAAATGACGAACGTGGTCTGTCTGCTGGTAAAGAGGCTAGGTGGTGGCAGGGTGTCCGAGCAATATGCCTTATATGTGTCCGGAGTGCCTCAACGTCGATATGTGCCGTGACGAGGTGGTCACCGGCGATAGCTATAGTAGCCATTGTTGAAGCACTACGAGACAAGCCGAGGCAGATCCGGAGTGCCTGGGACTGAACACTCTGTAGCGTTCGAAGGCTTGTTTTGCTTGCATCGGTCAATGCCGGTAAACTGTACCGCAGGAAACCGAGAAAAAGTACTCTGTACAGCTGCAGCACTGCACTGGCAGACATTCCCTAAGTCTTCCCTGCAAAGAACTTCAGTATATTACAGATGTCCATTAACCGTTTCTTCATGTACGAAACGTGATCGCTCCATGATAGATTCCTGTCAATTATGACGCCCGAAAACTTGTGCGATCGATCGTATGGTACAGTTTGACCATTGATGCTTATAGTGTACTTATCCATAGGCTTTCGTGTAAAAGCTACGAGGGCGCAATTCTCAGACGAAATTTCCAAGCCTCGATTTTGGAGGTAGTGTAATTTCTCAGTGGAAGCTTTTTGAATTCTTCCTCGTAACTGCAGGCGTGTTACAGCCGATGCCCAAATGCAGATGTCATCTGCGTACATTGATAGCCTGACCGTGCTTGGCAGATGCTCAGAGAGAGCAATTAATGTAAGATTGAACAGCACAGGGCTGAGTACGCCACCCTGGGGGACGCCACGGTGGCTGTAATAAGGAGAGGTCGGACCGTTTTCAGTGCTCACAAAGAAGGATCGTATTGACAAATAACTACGTATCCAGCGATACATCCGACCACCTACACCTATATCTTCAAGAGCGGTGAGAACAGCTTCATGCGTAACGTTGTCATACGCCCCTTTGACGTCTAGGAACAAAGATGCGCAGAGACGCTTACGGCCTTTCTCGTGTTGGACATAAGTGACCAGGTCGCCTACGTTGTCAATCGATGCTCGACCACGCCGAAATCCTGCCATGGCATCTGGGTAGATGTTGTTACACTCCAAGAACCACTCCAGGCGTCCCAGGATCATCCTCTCCATAACTTTGCCTACACAACTGGCCAATGCGATCGCATGATAAGATGAGAGGTCCAACGGTGACTTGCCTGGCTTTAAAAGTGGAACTAGGCGACTTGTCTTCCAGCTTGTCGGGAGCGTTCCATCTTGCCAGGATTTGTTGTACAACTCCAATAGGAGGATTCTCGCATGTTCGCCCAGATGACACAAGGCCCTATGAGAAATTCTATCGGGCCCTGGTGCCGACGTGCGTCCACACAAAGCTAGTGCTGCTCTGAGCTCCACGATGGAAAAAGGCATATCCATGCGGGAATACAGTGTTTGTGAACAGTTAGTCGAGGGCAATAGGCTATTGGGCACTGCGAGTGGCGCAGATACTCTGGCACAGAAGTCTTCCGCCACGTTAATGCTGCGTCTCTGTTCAAAAAGTGCGAGAGCCCTGAATTGTGACCACTGAGTGGGTTTTGTGCGGAGACCTTGTACGGTCTTCCACAATTGGGACAAAGGTTTTCGTGGGTCAAGTGACTCACAAAAAGCAGTGCAACGTTGTGACTTGAGTTTATTTATCCGGCGCTGAATCTTCTTTTGTATACGTCGAGCGATCCGTAAGTCTTCTATTGCCTCCGTGCGTCGGTATCTTCGTTCAGCACGCCGTCGGATTGCTCGAAGTCGTTCTAGCTCGATGTCAAATTCCGTTACTTTGGGAGAGCAGGTGAGGGTACACGTAGTATTGTGTATTGTGCTTTTAGTTATCTCCTCTATGTCGAGGGATATGTTTGCTTCACATTGCTCTTCCATGCGAGACTGGAATTTCAACCAGTCCACTCTCTGAACACTGTTGCGTATCTTAGCATGAGACAATCCTTCAATTTTGACGTAAGTGGGAATGTGATCACTTCCATGCGTTTCTACGTCTGCAAACCACTCAGAATGCCTGACGAGGCCTCGTGAGACAAAGGCCAGGTCAAGGCAGCTGCTATACTTTGAACCACGTAGGAACGTTGGACTGCCATCATTTAGCAAGAAAAGTTGGTTGTCGGAGGCGAAGGACAGCAACTTTCTCCCTTTAACATTGGTCTTCGAACTTTCCAGTAAGTATAAAAATTCTGCCACCATGAACGAGGCCACCATCAAATGAAAAGCTGGCGTGTGTTGGAGTCACTTTCCTTAATAGAATAGTATATACCTCATAAGTTGGAGACCAGCATACAATAGCTGTTAGAAAGAAAAGAAACACAGCCTCTCTGTGTGCTTTATTTCAGCTTTGAACTTGTAAATTATTTTAAATTAGTGGCACGAGCACTCTGTGGCATTCTCGTGTCTCTTCCAAGCCATTCCGAACAGTTACTCTTGGTTTTCCGAACACTATAAAAAGGTATTTGAAAAACCAACCGTCTTCTGAAAGAGTCTTCTAAACATCGATAGTTATTGCTGAGTTCAAGAGTTGTGTTAAATAAATGTTTAGCAGATCCCAAGTTTACGTCGATAACGGTTGATAAACTCTCATATAGTTGGCGAAAGTTAATTGAATGAGTTCACTGAAGGAGCAGACGATTTTTTTACAGCAGCTTGAAACGTTCAATTTGGCACCTCGTGGAACCGATTATAGTTACGTGCGTCTTTCTAAGTGGCCTCCGAGATACACTAGGGTAGCGCGAAGGTGCAAGAAATGCGAGAAATACACCACGCCCCATGAATGCTGACATATGTGGCACGGTGGCACTTCAGGCATGCGGACGTCTGATAACCCATTCGTCTTTCTTGTGCAGTTTTTCCTCGGCCTGCTTCTCACCTCCGGTGGGGGCAGCTTGCGATCCGGGGAGAGCACTACGGCGCAGGCCCACAGTCTGGCGTACTACCATGCGCCAACAATCCCGTCCTGCACGTCATCGGAGATGTCGCCTCATCATTCGCTGTTACCCATCCTGATTCTGACTGCGCATGATCAGCACCCAGGACCACCCACCAGCTCACCTACAAAAGCTCGTGCAGCGCACTCGACGCTTCTTGGGCACGGTGGCACTTGAGGCATGCGGACGTCTGATAACCCGTTCGTCTTCCTTGTGCAGGTGAGGAAGAAATACGGAAAATGTATACGCTCTGACGATCCTTTTTTGTTTGTGCTACCGTGCCCACGGTTTTCTTGTATGCCATGTTGTGTTAGGATGTTTTTGCGAAAATTACTACTCTTAGGGGGAGACATCGAGACTAACCCGGGACCTGCGCAAGATCAAATCGTAAGCACACTAAAAGAAATCGCCGTGGATATTAAGTTCATCAAGGAAAAGCGTCTTGTCGATATTGATAAAAAGCTAGACGCTTTATGAAGACTCGAAGAGAAGGTTAGTCTCTGTCAGGATGAGCTTGTCAGCATGAAACGTTCATATGAATTGCTGGAAAGGAAGGTCGACGACCTAGAAAACAGAAGTAGGCGATCGAACTTAATTGTTTATGGCCTACCTGAGGTTGACGGAGAGACGAGTGAAATTCTTGAACAAGCAGTGAATAAGACTATTGTTCAGGACACCCTCGGCCTTGAACGAGTTTCTATCGAACGAATACACCGCCTAGGACGAGCGGAACGGAACAAAAATAGACCAGTCATTTTCAAGTTGCTAGATTTTAGGCAGAAATCATCGATACTTAAAAGCGGATACAAACTGAAAAACACCAGCTTCTCAATCGGAGAAGACTTTTCGCCTAGAATCCGAGACATCAGGCGAAGGCTATGGAACAGCGCCAAAGAAAATCGAGAAAAGAAGGAAAAGGTGTCGTTAGTGTTTGACAAATTGTTTATTAATAACCAAGCGTTTACCTGGGATGAAGAAAAGAACGACAAGGTTCTCGCTCAAAAAAAGGACGAGGTGCGATCAAGACCGCAAACTCGGCAAGCTCGTCTACACGCAAAACCGAAGCCTTGACTATAGTGAATGTTAACGCAAGAAGTGTTCTAAACAAAATAGATGCTCTCGAAAATCTTCTACTAGAATACAGTCCTGATATAGTAGGTGTCACTGAAACATGGCTTTCTTCCGAGATATACGATAGTGAAGCTGTTCCTCCAAATTATTACGTTATCCGTAAGGATAGACCTTCTCGTGGCGGGGGCGTCGCTCTACTCATAAAGAAATGCCATTCATATGTATCGCTTTCAGCTGTAACAGATGCTTAGGCAATTTTCTGCCGGATTCTTTGCGATAGCACTTCTATATTCGTTGGATGCGTTTATCGAGGTCCGTCATCCGGACACGAATGCATAACTGCAGTTCATCACTTCATGCAGCGTCATGTTCGCAACTCTCGTGTCCTGCTTATGGGAGATTTTAATCTCCCAGACATTGACTGGACTACGCTAAACCACACATCATCTGCCTCGGACGCTCTTATAAACATAATGTTGAACTTTAGCCTTCAGCAAATTGTGTTATCTCCAACCCGCTTACAGAACACTGCCGAGAGCATATTAGATCTGATACTGATTAGTCAGTACTTCCCGGAAGACCGTGTTCGCACTGACGTAGTTGACGGCATATCAGACCATCACATAGTCATATGCTTGCTGCCGCTTGACTCCAGTATTGCATGTGAGCAGCGTGGATCAACTGTAATTGATTTCAAAAAAGCTGACGAAAGCAGCGTATTAACCCATCTCGCACATGAGTTCGAAAACTTTTTGCAGCTAGCTCTTGACGCTTCCAGTGATACTAATCTACTTTGGCTAAGTTTCAAATCTACTGTTATGTACTGTGTCACTAACTTCATACCAAAGAAACACAAGAAAGATCCAGGGAATAATCCTTGGATAACATGTGAGGTTATTCAGGCCAAGCGTAGACTAAAAAGGTTGCGTGTGGCTGCGAAAAACCATAAGTGTAAATCATCCATTCAACAGAAGCTGCCGTGTGCAAAATCAGAGTTTAAGCAAAAAAAGAAAACTGCCAGACAATAATATTTTAGTGTTACACTTCCAAGCTTTATTAAAAGCAATCCAAGCAAATTTTGGAGATACCTTGGAACTAGCGATAATACACAGTCGCACACGGATTCAGGGGAAAGAACGGAAAAGGCTAACGAATACAACATTTTTTTCCAATCAGTGTTCATGACTGATAATGGTGCCACTCCTCCAGTATTATCCCTCGATTCGCCAAGCATCGATCACCTAGAAGTCACAGATACAGGAATACTGAACTTGCTTCTTAAGTTAGATCCTAAAAAATCGAGTGGTCCAGATGATATTCCTAACGAGTTCCTTAAGAGGTACGCGGAATGGTGTAGCAAGTTTCTTGGGTTAATCTTTCGAAAGTCGCTTACTTCATCCCAGCTGCCAGATGACTGGAAGATTGCAAAAATAATACCTATTCATAAATCAGGAGAACACGTCATTGGTTTCAAATTACCAGCCGATATCCCTCACTAGCATTTCATGTAAGCTACTAGAGCATATCATCCTCAAACACATAACTGTTTTTCTCGAGAAAATAAAATTTTTGTCTCCTAGTCAACACGGATTTCGTAGTGGTCTGTCCACTGTTACGCAGCTAACGGAGGTAGTTCATGATCTAGCTTCTACCATAAATAATCGTGGCCAAACAGACATAATTTTACTTGATTTCTCTAAGGCTTTCGATTGCGTATGTCACAGAAAGTTACTATTTAAACTGAAAAGTGCGATAGGAGAGGGGTTATTGTTTTCTTGGATAGAAAATTTCCTAACAAATCGCTCACAGTTCGTGCAGTATGAAGGTCATATATCAAACATAGTCCCCGTAACTTCTGGGGTCCCTCAAGGTTCCGTCTTGGGACCACTATTATTTTTAATTTTCATAAATGACCTTACGTCAAACATTAACTGTAATATCAAACTGTTTGCAGATGACTGCATTATTTATAACGAGGTAACCAGCTACACAGACCACATTAATCTCAATGAATGTCTAACCAAGCTAGCAGATTGGTGCGCTAAGTGGCAAATGTCCATCAGTGTGAAAAAATCCGCAGCTATGACGGTAACACGTAAGCAGAATCAATCGCAATTCATCTACACCATTCATGGTTCACCACTGACTAATGTTGTGCAGCATAAGTACTTAGGCATTACATTAACGTCTGACCTGAGATGGGATACACACATAGCTAACGTCACTGCGGCCGCACTGCGTAAACTTTTCTACCTAAATAGACGACATAGAATTGCACCAGCGCCCGCAAAACTCTTGGCTTATACCATGTTCGTAAGACCAGTATTAGAATATGCCAACGTAGTTTGGTTTCCTTATACGCTAAGTGGTATTAGTAAATTAGAGGCAGTACAACGCAAAGCCATACGGTTTGTACACAACAAGTTCAAACGTACAGATTCTCCCACTAACCTTCTGGTTTCTTCTGGCATTGAAAAACTAGCTACTAGGGCAAAAGAGGCACGCCTGAGGTTCTTGTACCAGTTGTTACATGGCCACTACAAGGTAGATGTGTCTAAGTACGTCACATTTTCACAGTCACGCCCTACTCGTCATAAGCACAAATACAGTCTGCAAGAATATTCCTCAAACAGTGACGTCTTTGGAAAATCGTTTTTCCCACTAACAATACGCGAATGGAATAAACTGAATGCAAATGCTACTAATGCCGACACACTATCCACATTCACCGCAGTGTTAGAAACCATGCGTAATCTACAGTAGTGCTTCAATGCTTCACATACCTTTGCTATTTTCCTCTTTTCTTTTTCTTTTTGCACGGCGCACTGTAGCAGGCCAGAAGGTACTGGGTGGGGCTTATGTATGTCAGTTGGAATGTTATTGTTTGTTCTTCATGAATGTATACTACCTGCAATGTGCCCTCTGTTGTGACTCCAACATTGGAGTCGACAGTATTGCAAAAAATAAATAAATAAATGTGGGACGCTACCAAATGTCCAAGTCAAGGTTTAGGGTTACCCCCATATATATATATATATATATATATATATATATATATATATATATATATATATATATATATATATATATATAGGGAGAGAGAAAGTAAGAGAGCTTGTTGACAAACTTTTTTAATGCAGTCTTAGAAAGAAAAGCACAGCCTCGTGCAAGATTCATTATCACTCTAAGTTATCTTACACTTCACATAACCCCATTTCTCACTACCTCAAGAAACGTCTAAAGGAAAGCCTGCTTACGAACTATATTGTCGGGTGACATGAATTTGTCAGTGAGCTTTAATCCAGCTCATAAATCACGCCTGCTTAAAAGCTAACGTAAATAAACCCACTTATGATGCATAGGCGCCGGACGCGAACCAAGTACGTTGTAGTAGCGTGTGTATTCCTATTACAAAACGGGTCATTTAGCTACGTTGTGGAGCCGTTTGTGCGTTAAGCTAGAATCACGGAGCGGGACGGCAGATAGGCATTGGAGATACGATGAATAAAATATTAACATTAAAGCTCCTACCCAATAGATCACCTAAAATTTTCTTAGTGATCTTGAACACTTTATATTTACAAATTTAAAGAACATAAAGGGTGATGAAAAAGAGAGACTCTTCCTCTCCAAAAAAAAGCAAGTGTGTGAGTAATGAAACTAACGATCAGTGATCGTCTGAATAAAAACATATGATAAACAAACATCAACAATATATATTTGAAGGGCTATCAATATCAAGTCGGAATTTTTCATACTCCGTAAGTTTTTTTGGAGCGTGCATTAAAATTTATCTGGAGAGTCAAGCTTCATAACTGTCTTAGAAATAAACCTTGTGACTCACCGTTTTTCGGGATTCATGCAAAGAACACGGATTTACGTGTTCCTATTGTTAAACTATAGATTTCAGACTGGTTTGTAAATAAGTATGCGCGTTTTGAAAGAGAGGAGGGGGATGTTCTCCAGTATGACTACGCAACATCCCCTTCTGCTGTAATATCGTTTTTATCCCCCTCAATTGTTGAAGTTTCGCATGCATTGCAATGCCTTTGTCTTACTAACCTTGTTATAAGTTGCTCTTGAGTGGCTCAATATCAACTTGAAATCTCCTACAGAAAAACAAATGGCTCGCTCAACACGTACGAAAAAAGAGAAGGGCTAAAAAGGACGGAGGTTAACCAGACACACGTCGACAACATATTCCTGATAACTTCCGGTTGTCAAATATTTGATCGTAAAAAGTGTCCAATTATACAACCACTACCACTATTTAGTTCTCGCATAAGCTCAGAACTTGTATGGAGTCGGCGAGAAAACATTCGCAGGAGTCGGCGCCTTTATTGCTAAGATAGTGGCCACGTATGCGGAGACACTGAGGCAAATATTTGACCCTCCTAACGCATGCTAATTTATTCTTTATTCTTTATTCATCAGATACCCCGCAGCGCCCGAAGGCGTTATAGCAGGGGGGTTACATCAATAAATGACGTACATCTCCGTTCACTCACACAATACAACTTTATAACTGAAATACATAATACAAATACCACTTTATAACTGAAATAACTGAAATACATTTTCGTTCACACACATAGTAGAATTTTGTTCACACATCAATACATCTTCGTTCAGGTTACAACACAAGTTTACAGCAGTGAATAAAATACCCCTTCGTTCCCACTATGTACTTGCATTTCAGTTAGCCTGTTCCACTGTTTAATCGTTCTAGGAAAAAATGAATTGGTATACATGTTCGTTTTAGCTGGGTATTCCCGGATTTTGCAACTATGATCAAAACGTTTTGAAGTGTAATGAGGGTTGTGTAGGTATATTTCTCTATTAATTCCAGTTTCATTGTAGTAAATGCAGTAAAGAAATTTTAATATCTGCTTCTGGCGGCGGTCAGAAAGACACTCCCATACTAGCTCAGCTTTCATTGCAGTGCAGCTCTCCCTCCTTCCGTACCGTCCCAAGGCGAACCTGGCAGCATGATTTTGTAATTGTTCCAGAGCAGCAATGAAGGTTACCTCGGCGGGGTCCCACACAACACAACCGTATTCCAAGATAGGTCTGATACAAGTAGTGTATGCCATACGTTTTAAATTCACATGCAAACATCGCAGGTTTCTTTGAATGAAATTTAAGGCCTTACCAGCTTTGGCTATGAGAGTGTCAACCTGAGGCCTCCATGAACATTCAGATGATAGTATTATACCTAGGTACTTATATGTACTCTCTTGTTTCAACTGTACATTGTTCAGATGGTACTGTGACTGAAATGATTTCATCTTTTTGGTAAATGAAATATGTACACACTTTGTTATATTCAAATTCATTTTCCATTTGGTACACCAGCTATGAATGAGCGATAAGTCTTTCTGAAGTTCTAATACACTATTGTGATCAAAAATTTTTTTGTACACAACACAGTCATCCGAAAACAACCGTATAGAAGATGAAATTCCTGCAGAGATATCATTACCATAAATTAAAATATATAGCGGACCCAGGACGGAGCCTTGTGGGACCCCTGAGGTAACATCGGTGTATTCGGAGCATTTTTCCTCCAGTACTACGGTTTGTGTTCTTTGGGAAAGGTAACATTCGATCTATTTAAAAACAGTCTTATCAATTTTCAGGGTGGTAAGCTTAAACAGTAAAAGTGAATGTGACACCGTGTCAAACGCTTTCCGAAAATCCAAGAACACACCGTCAACCTGTCCTACAGTATCTACGCCCGATATTACATCATAATAAAATTGGACTAATTGTGTTGTGCAAGACAGCC
Source organism: Rhipicephalus microplus (assembly GCF_043290135.1). Taxonomy (NCBI): domain Eukaryota; kingdom Metazoa; phylum Arthropoda; class Arachnida; order Ixodida; family Ixodidae; genus Rhipicephalus; species Rhipicephalus microplus. The sequence continues at coordinate 210,308,156 of NC_134701.1, read as the reverse complement.
CTCTGCGAAATCCATGCTGCTCGTTGATTAGTACCTTATGCTTGTTTAAATGACTTTTTATTTCTTTATATAAAATATATTCGAGGATTCTACACGGGATAGACGTAAGTGATATTGGTCTTTAATTACCAACGTCTTTTTTGGACCCACCTTTATGTATCGGTACCACGTGCGCAATTTTCCAGTCATGTGTTAAGGTGCCTGTCACTAAAGATCTTTCAAAAATAGCATAAAGATACATAGAAACCGGCCCCGCACAACGCTTGAGTACACGTGGAGAAATTCTATTTGGACCACTAGATTTACTCTCATCAACGTCCTTCAATAGTTTTTCAGTTCCATTAACACTAAGCTCGACAGGAAGCATAGGCGAAAGGCTCATAATAGTTTGATGATAACTACAGCTGTGTTTGGGTAAGAATACCGAGTGGAAAAAGTTGTTTACGCAGCCTTATCCTCGTCATTTCTAATTAACTTGCCGTTATAATTTAACTCCTGTATTCCAAAGGAATCTGAGCCACACTGTTTTAAGTACTTCCAAAACATTTTAGGATTTGATTTCATTTTGTTGCTGAGCTCAGTGAAGTAATCATCTTTAGCTTGTTCTGTCTTTAGCTTATATTCGTGGGTAATCGACTTCAGTTTTTCAAAGTGAGCAACTGATTGGCTTTTCTTGAATGCGCCTAATGCCCTCTTCCTTTTGTTGATAAGATTTAATATATGTGCTGTTACCCATGGTTGTTTGTGCTTTTTTAGCCGTGATGAATGAACACAGGGGATATGTCTATTTGTTAACTCGGAAAATATATTCTTAAATTTGTCCCACATATCTTGCACATTGCCCTCCTCCAAAAGACATTCGAAAACAGGGAACGAATTACGAAGTTTTTAGCGCTTCTTTCTTGTGCCCAAGCCTCAATGAATATTTTAAGTTTAAATAACTAATAAAAAATCAAGCGATCTAATTATTAGCGTGGCTGAGTTAGGCTGTATCTCTAATGAACAGACAAGATACCGGGATGTTTTCCTCATTTCACGACGTGCATGATTGCTATAATTTGAGTGATTATTATGAATAACTTCTCCAGCGCAAATCTTGAGTTGGTTGGTTTGACGCGAGAAAAGACGCTGCTTTGAGCTTCATCAGAATGTACAGTCATAAAAAATATTTTGTGGCTCTGGAACCAATAAAACAAATTGGCGAAGCTGGCACTGAGCTGCCCAAGCCTTGAACAGCATAACTGGACGATTTTGAACACTAATGTAGTTGCTTTTACTTTGTGTCTTGGGCTTAGCTAGGTGTTTCAGGGAGTTTCTACGCTGATTCTCAGTGCAGCAAAGTTCGAGTTATATCACAGATAGTCACGAACACGACACGAGACGTCGTCGTTGGCGTAGGCCTTCCATCAATATGAAGTCTCTCTCGAACATCGTTGGCTTTCCCGTTCACCGTGTTCTCTTTTTGTACGTACTCGAAGTCTTCGGCTCCCAGCCATTTCATCTTCGGCAGCCTTTTTCTTAGTTAACTGTTGCCATCTTCCTTTCTTTTTTAGTGCAAGTTGTGTGCAGTCAGTTTTACCCAATTTCAGTGGCATCTACCCATTCATGATGCCCATAGTTTGCTGACAGGAGGAATCAATTTCAGTGACACGTACATGCTTGCTATGCTAACCATTCATTGCCTTCTTTTTAGTGGATCAGGGTGATTATTATTTCAGGTTATTAGGCGATCAGCATTTATCATTCTGCTTTCATGGCGTAGTAAGTTAAATGGTTTTGCGATATTGAGACTCATGGGAGTGATCGCATACCCACCTACGTGACGATCGATGGTATCATAAAAAATTTCTCTTCCGGTGTTGTAATTGGCACTGACTGGTCGATGTTTACATCGAGTGTTGAGGACGCTTGCCAAGAAGGCCTCGCCTGCTACCTGGAAAATACCACCATAGCGGAAGCTATGCAAGCGTCCAAATGTAAATTGCCATTTTCGTCTAAAATAACACAGTTTGACATCGAACTGGAAAGACTACAAGCTATAGGAAGGCGTGCTGAACGACGATACAGACGCACAAGATCAATTTACGATCTGAGGGAAGCAAGACGGCCCCAGAAAAAGATTCAACGACGCATTTACAAGCTGGAGAGTGAACGCTGGAAAGCATTCTGCGAATCTCTAGACCCTCATAAACCGCTGTCATATATCTGGAGAACAGTTCGTGGTCTTCGCTCCTCTCCGCAACAACGGCACCCTTTTAAAGCTTTGGCACTCCATCATGGAAAAACAGAACTCGAGGTGGCTGAAGAATTTTGCACGAGAGTTGTCGGGAATATTATGAACGAGAGCATCGACGCCGTAATCGTTCCTGAGACGCGATTACCAGAAATGGACATTCCATTCACCATAGAAGAACTGGAATGTGAGTTGGTCTCTTCTAAACGCATGTCATCGCCAGGTCCTGATGGTATTACTTATAGTGCGTTGGGACACCTTGGACAAAAAGCCAGAAAAGAACTTTTAACATGCTTCAACAACTCCTGGCTCAGCGGCAGTCTTTCCCGAGAATGGAAATTAAGTCGATTAATACCACTTTTGAAATCGGGAAAATCACAATTGGACTTGACAGCGTATCGCCTTATTGCCCTCACAAGCTGCCTCGGAAAAGTTATGGAAAGAATGGTTCTATTTCGTCTCGAGTGGTACTTGGAACGATACACCAAATACCCTTCTTGCATGGCAGGCTTTCGTCGGGGCCGCTCCTCCATCGACTGTGTCCTTGACTTATCGACATTTGTTCAACAAGAAAAAAGTCGCAAGCGCATATCAGTGGCACTTTTTCTTGACGTGAAGGGTGCATATGATAATGTAGCTCACGATGCCATCCTCACTTCTCTCGCAGCAATGGGCATTGGTGGACGAATGTTTCAATGGATAAAAGATTATATAACTGGCAGGGGTTTCTTTGTGCAAACATATGAGGGTACAACTGCTGAACATTACACCTACTGCGGAGTACCTCAGGGAGGTGTTTTAAGCCCCACATTGTTCAATGTTGCCCTCATTGGTCTGGTGAAGGTTCTGCCAAAGTCGGTGTGCCTATCCATATACGCCGATGATATTTGCCTGTGGAGTGCTGAAGTTACTCGCCCTCAGGTGCGTGCATGAATACAGCGGGCAGCAACCCTCACAACAGCCTACCTTCAGAAACATTGCCTAACTATATCAACTGTAGACATATGTGACGTTGTTTTCACATTTTGAATCTTGTAACATAGATTATTCCTGGACATATCAGTTGAATATTAACAACCAGGATCCTGTAGGGGTATGTAATTTCATAATTTTAATGGCTGTTATTTGGTATTTCTGTCACATTGTCATGTCTATGATAAATGTATCGCCCAATTACATTTATTATTTATTATTTATTGAATAAATATCACTGGCCTGACTTTCTAGGACTTAAGCAGGAAAATATAGGTGACACTTTCAAAACAAATGCGTTTGAACAGTTATACAGCTTGTTTACGAAGAGAACAACAAAAAAAAAAGTAAACCTGTGTGTCAGGTACGGCACTGAAAGTAATAATATAGTTTGCGGTGCCCAAGATTCCGTATAGGGAACCAAAGTTCAAGTTTGCGGAGCGACGACAACGCCATGCCTGGCTCTAGCGTCGTGCACCGGGTAATTGAGGATATGCGTGGCAGAGGCTGCAGACGATTCAGTGTGTTTAGCCGAAGCGGGACCGCGCGTGACTAGAGATGCAAAATTTTGAAAAAACTTCAATCAATCAAAAAAAAACTTGTGGCATGAAGTCATGTTGTTACATGACACACATGTTGTGATATGCCAAGTTTGGATGTATTATTTACCTATGTCGTCCGTTCGCGTCGCGTAATACCGAATTGGTACACGTGAAGCTAGTGAAATGGCCGTGAGCACATCATGATCGTAACATTGAGTCATGTTGTTACATGACACGCATCTCCTGTTTATATTGTTTACAGCAGCATCATACCTGCATCATTCATTGACTTCCCGTAATACCAAATTTGGTCTAAGTGAAAACTAGCGAAACGGGAGCCAGCGCATCATGAGCGTGACATGTGGTCATGTTTTTACATGACACACATGTCATGATTATCATGTTTGCACCATTCACATACCTTCGTCATCCATTCACGTGCTGTAATACCAAATTTGGTATATGTAACGCTAGCGAAACGGCTGCGAGCGCATCATGAGCGTGGCATGTTAGTCATGTTGTTACATGACACGCATGTCATGATTTTCATCTTAGGGTCTGCCGCTTGTGTTCGCCATACAATCATGTCATACCATATTAGTTTTGCAAAATGACATGTGAACGAAACCACCGCAAGAACTCCAGGATCATAAAATGTAAATATGACACTTATGACATGCATGTGATGAGTTTCATGTTAGGACTAGTCAAATGTGTTGTTCATACAGTCGTGTTGTGCCATACCAAGTTTCCTATCGATACCATTATTGAAACGGCCAGGAGGGCTAAATGTCATAGGCAGCTAGCTAGCTAGCTAGCTAGCTAGATAGATAGATAGATAGATAGATAGATAGATAGATAGATAGATAGATAGATAGATAGATAGATAGATAGATAGATAGATAGATAGATAGATAGATAGATAGATAGATAGATAGATAGATAGATAGATAGATAGATAGATAGATAGATAGATAGATAGATAGATAGATAGATAGATAGATAGATAGATAGATAGATAGATAGATAGATAGATAGATAGATACGCTCAAAGTCGCCGAAGCTCACTAAGAAATGCTTCGCATTTAAAACGCGTGATATAAATCCTCCATTTCTACTTTTCTGCTAGAGATGACGCTACCGGATGGATGGATGGATGGATGGATGGATGGATGGACGGACGGACGGACGGACGGATAGACGGATGGATGGGTGGATGGATGGATGGATGGATGGATGGATGGATGGATGGATGGATGGATGGATGGATGGATGGATAGATGGATGGATATGGCTGTACCATTTGCATCGGGCGGTGGCTAGCATCACCAAGCCGTAATACTTAATGAACCAAAAACTAGATTGGTTTTTTTCCTTAAGTAGTTAGGTTGAGGATTCATACTTTGCAGTGAAGGGTTTAATTTGCACTCGTGCCTTGACTTTAGCCACCAATCAGATAACCTTCTTCTAGTTAATTCTACCTGCTTTAAGTCTATTTTGCCCTCCCTGTCCCTAGACCCCAGTGCTTTGAAAAACACTGCGCCGTCATCCTGAACTATAGGGTGAAGCCCTTCACAGAACATTATCAAGTGTTCGGCAGTTTCTTCTTCCTCTCCACACGCACTGCATACCGTGTCTATCCTTCGTATTTGGCCCTATATGTCTTGGTTCGCAATACTCCCGTCCTGGCCTCAAACAGTAGAGAACTACCCCGAGTATTATCATGGATCTTTTCCTTGGCAATTTCCTGCTTAAAAGTTCGATAGATCTCTATAGCGGACTTCTTAATCATGCCAATTCTCCACATAACGGTCTCAGCTTCCTTCACCTTCTTCTTAACCGATAATTCTTTTTGGTTTCGCCCCCTGCTGTTTTCCAATCTGTACAGACTCGCAGCGCCCCCATGCGTTGCTTTGTAGTTCTATATCAATGTACGAGGTTCCACGGTTACACAATTCATTACTTCACTTTTACAATGAGTGAAAAAAAAGAAGCCAGTGCCTTAAGCGCGTTTGATACTTCAGTGCAGTGCACATTATTAGTGCAAATAACCATCAGAACAAAAAAGCATCAAATAATGAAAAGAAATTGTACGGGTGATGCTGTAATGACGCGTTGCTACACCATTGCCAATAAAGGTGCTGCCGTTTTTTATTTGAAGTGCTGAAAGAAAAAGTTGAATAAACATTATGATTATATAAAAGAAAGAACGCTTCGCGGGGCTTGAACTAACGACGACATTTTCCTCCTTCCAGCCGGGCTTACCTTTGGTGGCTACTTAAGGCCACATAGGTTATTTAGCGATGACGCCTGGTCACCGATAGCTCAGGTTGGCGCCATGGCTTTTAAATGCAAAGCATTTCTTCGCGAAGTTCGGTGACTTTGAGCGCATTTATCTATCTAGCCGCTTACGTCTGGGTGGTCTCGTGGTCACCCCCTGAACTTCGCGTGAACCAAAATAAGCATGCAAAAGTAAGACAGTTTGACGAATACGACGCGCGGGTCAAGACATGAATAATGCCACAATCCCGTCGCGTACGTCGTCAAACATTTCCCACGAGACAGTGGCACATACCCACGGGCAGGTATGTGCCGTGGGTATGCGTGTATGCGCCACAGGTGATTGACAAGTAGTATCTACTTAAGAACGAAGAGAACACACATTGACAATTTTAACGCGCAAACGTTAAGAAATACCCGACACCAATGGTGTCGACCCGACGAATGAAAATAATAAATGTCAGGGTCCCAGCTGGAATCGAACACAAGAATTCTGCGTTGCAATCAAACATTTTACCAGAGCTACGCCAGATCTCGGAACTACTTTTCGAGCAGACGGTAATCTTCGTAAAACGTCAATAGTTGTTGGAGTGCTGCATACTCATTTTGTGAACGTTACATATGTACTCCTTTGATACGGCCATCACGTCGGGTTAACGTCAATTGTGGTTAGTTGCCACGCGCTGAAGTTGATTTATGTAGCAGTGTCGAGGGCCAGCATACTCGCGAGCATCAGCGTTTCATACCAGCTTCTGGTGTTGCTAATACGCATGTTCGAGTTGGCATCGTTGCACAAGTGCGACCAACTGGTTATATAAACATCTGCAACTCTACAACTTATGCCGGTGCTTGCAACATTTGTACATATATTTAGCGTCATTGCATGGCGTGTCAGTAAAAAAAGTAACCTTAGCTCCGCACGCTTCGCATAACGCCGATTCCCAGGTACGAGGGATCTGCCGATTTTTTTTATTTCTACTTTTAACTGCAGTTTTGGTGAGTAATGTAGACAGTTTTCGTAATATTCTCAGATAAAACAAACCGATTAGAAGCTTTTTTTTTGTTGTATGAGCTGATGAATGCCATAATGTATATTTAAAGGGTAGTTCCCACTGATGGACGGAGCCCGGAAAACCGCATCACAAGGGATACCGTTGCGATGAAGCTCCTGGAGATGGTGTTCTATAAGGCCCGCGTCTGAGAAGTATGCGCGTGGTTGCATGTGATTTACAGAACACTACTTTTGTATACCAGCTGACGTGGATCCTCATTGATGAAGGAAGCGTGGTCGATGAACTTGCGCCAAGGTGAGCTCGGTGGGAGACTACGTCAGGAAAGAGGAAGTAAGCGGACGTGATTTGTACAGTAGAATCGACAGCCTCGCCTACGCAATCAAGGGCCCATTGAAAACAGCAGACGCACAGACTGCGGGAAGTATTGCACGCTGCCGCCGAGTATGCGAATAATGGAATAGGAATTGTGAGCATACTCGCATGGCACTACTTCGCAGGATATAGAATAACAGCAGTCTTTCGTACACAGGTCAGAAAATAAGGTCATCCAACTGTGTTGCATGCAACCAATGTAAAAGAGGGGTTTCCTGCGCACACTTATGTTGGGTGCAAGGGCGTTAGCAGAAAAATTTTTGAGGAGAGGGAGGGGGACCCATGAAATAGTCAGTTTTCGTGCTCGATGTTGACGATTGATTGATTGATATGTGGGGTTTAACGTCCCAAACCCACCACATAATTATGAAAGACGCCGTAGTGGAGGGCTCCGGAAATTTCGACCACTTGGGGTTCTTTAACGTGCACCCAAATCTGAGCACACGGGTCAACAACATTTCCGCCTCCATCGGAAATGCAGCCGCCACAGCGGGGATTTGAACCCGTGACCAGCGGGTCAGCAGTCAAGTACCTTAGCCACTATAGAACACCGCGGCGGGGCCGCACTCGATGTCATAGCTAAAAAAACAAAAAAACTTTTCTCTAAGAGGGACCGGGGGGGGGGGGCAATATGTTTGCTACCTCTGGCTACGCCACAGCTTGGGTGACATGGAAAGATGTTCTATAGACACAATCGTGGCGCTTAGTTTTTTGTTTTCGTGTTAATGTTGTACATCAAACACTGGAAATGGGCAATATAATGACATATAGTAATAGACACTAGAGAGCCCATTCGTGGTGAAACATGGTTTGCGACCAGACAGTAATAGTCCAAGTGTAAACTCTCGCCTTGAATTACGCATGGCACGCATAATATTAAATTCAAAGCATTTTTAGCAAACTTCGGCGACTTTGAGCGTACATATCTATCTAGCCGCCTACGACTTTTAGCTCTCCTGGCTGTTTCTATAATAGTAACGATACCAAACTTGGTATGGTATAACATGACTGTATGGAGAACATATTTGACCAGTCATAACATGAAAATCCTGATATCTATGTCAATAATGTCATGATATACATTTCATGGTCCTGGAGCTCTTGCGGTAGTTTTGTTCACATGGCATGTTGCAAAACTGGTATGGTATGGCATGATAGCATGGCGAACATAAGTGACAGACCCTAACATCAAAATCATGACATCCGTGTCATGTAACAACACGACTACATGCCACGCTCAGGATGCGCTCGAGGCCGTTTCGCTAGAGTCATATGTACCAAATTTAATATTACAGTCCGCGAATGGATGACGAATGTATGTGACTGGTGCAAACATGATAATCATGTGATGCGTGCCATTTAACAACATAACTACATGCCACGCCCATGATGCACTGGCCGCTATTTTGTTAGCTTCACACGTACGAAACTCGGTATTACGTGACGCGAACGGACGACATAGATAAATTACGCATCGAAACATGATAATCACGACATGCGTGTCAAGTAACAACATGACTACATGCCACACTGATGATGCGCTCGCGGCCATTTTGATAGCTTCACATTAGCCGGATTTGGCATTACGTGATGCCAATGGATGACGAAGGTATGTGACTGGTGTCAACATAATAATCATGAGATGCGTGTCATGTGATAACATGACTGCATGCCACACAGTCAAAGCGCCAATACATTCCGACGTGACGTGGTGCGCGTGCTCACCGGCATTGATTTGGTTGCGTAACGCCAGCGTTGCCACGCCAGCGTTGCCACGCCCTGAGGAAGGGACCAAGTCGGTTTCGAAACGTCCGGCTGCTTCAAAACTTTTTGTTGGAGTCTAAATCATCTCCCAGTTTCATACCCAATCAGACAGACTTCTGTCGAATGTTTACATTTAATTGATTGATATGTGGGGTTTAACGTCCCAAAACCACCATATGATTATGAGAGACGCCGTAGTGGAGGGCTCCGGAAATTTCGACCACCCGGGGTTCTTTAACGTGCACCCACATCTGAGAACACGGGCCTACAACATTTCCGCCTCCATCGGAAATGCAGCCGCCACCGCCGGGATTCGAACCCGCGACCTGCGAGTCAGTAGCCGAGTACCTTAGCCACTAGACCACCGCGGTTGGGCGAATGTTTACATTTATATCAAGATTATCATGTTTGAAAGTGTGATCTACCTTCGTCGCCCATTCACGTCACGTAATACCAAATTTTGTACATTTGGAGCTATCAAAAACGCCGCGTTTACTCTATGAGCGTAGCGTGTAGTCATGTTTTACATGACACTCTTATTATGATTATCATGTTTCAACATGTGTTTTACCTTCGTCGTCTATTCCCATCATCTGATACCAAATTTGGCATATGTGGAGCTATTCAAACGGCCATGAGCGAGCTATGAGGGTAGCATGTAGTCATACTATTACATGACATGCATCTCATAATTATCAAGTTGGCACCAGTCATGTACATTCGTCATCCAATGACGTCACGTAACACGAAATTTGAATTATGTGAACCCAGCTATACGGACGCGAGTGCTTCATGAGCATGGCTTGTAGTGATGTTCTTACATAATACGCATCTCATGATTATCATGTTTGCACCAGTCGTGTACCTTAGTCTTCGATTCACGTCCCGTAATACCAAATTTGGTACATGTGAAGCAAGCGAAACGACCACGAGCGCTCCATGAGCAGGGTGTGTAGTCATGACTAGACATAGCATGAAAATCGAGACAAGCATATCATAATTTTCACGTAAGTGTCTGTCACTCATGATCGTCATGCAGTCATGTCATACCATACCTAATTTAGGAAATGTCATGCGAACGACACCACCGCAAGAGCAGCAAGACCATGAAATGTAAATCACGACATTCATGACATACATATCATGCTTTTTAAGTTATAACTAGTCACTCATACTCGTCCTGCACTCATGTTACGTAACACCAATTTCTGTATCGGTACCATTAACGAAACGGCCAGGAGAGCTAAAAGTCATAGGTGGCTAGATAGATAGATAGATAGATAGATAGATAGATAGATAGATAGATAGATAGATAGATAGATAGATAGATAGATAGATAGATAGATAGATAGATAGATAGATAGATAGATAGATAGATAGATAGATAGATAAGCTCAATGTCACTGAAGTTCTCTAAGAAATGCTTCGCACTTAAAAATAAATCTGCGCAAAGTATCTATCGCTACAAGACCATGATCATGAAAGTAGCAAAACTAACGTACTTGACTTTTTAAAAAAATACGAGACGTTTTTCAGGCAGCGCTTCATCAAGAGACATTTAAATATTTTGGAAGCGATCTTCTCAAGATGCCCGATTGCGTTACTTAAAATGACACCATCTTTCAGCAGACATACCTGATAATAAATAAACAAGAATTAGTGCCCTTATTTTGAAACACGGTAATAGGGGTGTAGGTAGATCTGTAAAAGAACGTTAATGAGAAATGTAGTGCTTGAACTCTAAGCGCGAAATCACTACAGTGAATCAGCACATTTTTAGAAATGTTTCCTTATCTTCACTTCATGGGTCACCTTGAGTCTCCTGCAAGATCTCTGCGTGCGCGTGAGCTTAATTAGCTAACCTCACATAACATAAATTTATTATTAATATAACGAAAACTGAAACTGTGTTCTTTCGCAGGCGCCGTACAGGTGTTGGTTAATTAATTCCACTACGGAATGGAGGCCTTCATATTCTCCATGAGCACGCTGCGCATGCGCTGTAGACATTGGACGTGAACGATGGTGGTCAACCTCATAGTGAGGTGCGCTTAGGTCTAGTACATGGGGGCGCGCATGTTTTACCGCCCCCCTCCCCCCCGCTCCTTTCAGTGGTCGAGTCCGAAACAAGGTAAGCTTCGTACCGGATACAAAAAGTGACTAGGAAGCGTTGACCTTTTTTTTCACTAACCCCTGCCTGTGGTTTCCGGCTTCTCTAGACCCAGGTGGTTCTTGAAATTTCATATGCAGTTATTGGCGCCCGGATCCTCAGCCTGCCAGCTAATTATAACCAGACCCATTAAGATATGGTGGTAGACATCCTAGGGAACGAAGACGTGTGACTGACAGAACGTCCACCCCCACCCCTTGTGCGTACGCCTGTGGTCAAGCTTATGTCGGGATCACCATCACCAGAATTTTTCACGCCAGGGTTGCACCACAATAGCACTCTATTGGCTTGAACAGGTTTTGAAATCTAGCCAGCCTAACGCAGTAAAAAAAGGTGGAATCTATTGAAGAAGGCGTCTGTAAACACAATGCATGTTATACCACGCGCTTTTGAATAGAACACCAGCATCTGGCTTCTTTAAGTAATTCAGTGTGGAATTATCTCACATACATAAACACCACTTTCAGTCATAGACTCAATACCGGGATTCATATGTTCAGCGCCGTTTAAAATGACATTGTACAGCAGTTAACTATCAAGACAAAATATATCAATATGTTTTGCGATGCTCGCAGTGAATAAATACTCTAGGAATGAAGGGTGGACATTTAGGGCTACAAATGCAGATGGTCTCGATTCTAGCGTCTATAGTTAGTGACGTATATACGTGTAATTTTTGACTACAAGCATTACAGAAGAGCCAACGTTATACTTAGTGGCCAGATTTGTAGCGTCATCATGCGGTTATCACGAGAAATTGTCCATAGTAGACGTTATACAAAAGAAAAACAAAAAGACATAGCGTTTCAGTTCGGGAGTGCAGATGGATAAGTACAGCGTTGTTCCGACTTCACTTCCTGTCGTTTACGAGTCGGCTAAAGGCATTTATAATTACACAACAAGCTCTTCAGAAGTTTGTCCTGCGATCCTATTGTGTTTATGGACCGTTCTAATTTGCTATCTCTCATTTTTTTTCCATGAGAAATCAATCAGACTTTTTTTCTGATTTGAACACTTTTTTTCAGGTTACGTATCTTACACAATTCCGAACTCGAATGGCGTGTTGCAAATACCCTCAGGAACTTACATCTTCCGCGCTAGAAATGAGGATTCGTGTTGGATTGAAAACCACGCAGGGGCACTCGCTGCGTCGGGTGTGTGAATAATGGTGATATTGTGCTGAGCTTAGTTAAGTCGTGCTGACTCTCGAAAGATGTCAACGGGCAACCTTGGCCGGCAAAGTGCTGATACGTGTGGGGGCTAGCCTCAGTGCTCAGCCGTCTTCGGCGACAAATCATGGGCTCTTGGCTAAGATGCATGTACGTTTTTACTGAGCCCAAGTCAGCGGGAAATGACAGCGTGTGCGCAGCACCGCCTCGAGATCGGATCGAATGCTCGCGTACTTAGCGTGCTCTGCCGCCGGTTGCAGTCAGCGCAAAGTGCATCGCCCTACTTGGTAGACTTGGAAAAAATGCGATAATAACAGTTCAATAACTCTTTGCTCGCATGATTTATGCAATGACACACTGCGAACGAGTAGAATGACGAAGCCTACGCATACTTTTCTTGTCTCGACTAAAATAAAGCATATCCACGACTTCATTTGCATGAGAGGGTACATGAAAAACGGTGGATATATAACGAACACAAACCAGTCTGAGAGCCCAGCCTCAGTTGTGAGAATGATGCATAATAATAACTTTTGAAGTTTTTTTTTTTTCCAAAACAACCATATTGCTTATAAAAGACGCCATAGTGGAGGGTTCAGGAAGTTTTGACAATCTGCTGTTTTTTTACATGCTCTGACATCGCACATTACAAGGGCCTCTACAATTTTGCCTCCATTAAAATGCCACCGCCACGACAGGGTATCGAACCCTTGACCCGCAAGTCAGCGCCCGAAAACTATAACCAGTGTTCCACCATGGTGGACATGGGAATGAGGTGGGCCCACAGAAAAGCCGCGTTGCATGCGAACTCGATGCCTTGAATAAAGTTGCTTGAGTACTTTCATTAAACTAATTTAGGTGCTTTCATTACATTTGAAAAGTAACAGTGGCGTTGAGTAATTAGTTTTGGCCAGCTGTTATTTCTAATATAACTTACATTTTCGTAAATTCTAAAATACTAATTATTAAGGTACCTTTATTCTTTTTCAAGACTATTTCTGCCACCTCTGATATTTATCAAGACCAAACCACAGAAGGTCCCTTACGCACTCACCTATGGCGACACGATGGTAAAAACCATCTACTTTTTTTTTATAGTAGGTGTATTGATTCCTACCTGCCCCCCTCCGAAAGCCTGTGCCTGATTTGGTTTTGCACTGCTTGCATGATCCGCCCGGCCTCCCTTCGACAAAGCGGCGATGTCATGCGATAAAGTCGTCATGGAACGGGACTTTACGTGACGCCATGTTCACGTCACAAATTTTTACGCCTTTCGACATCCTTGAGCCGTCACGTGGTTGACGGCTCAAAACAAATGTTGACGATTAGCTTGAGCCAATTGAACGAGCTCGCCGGAGAACAGGATCCCTTCGTATCCTGTACAAGACGTGCAAGCACTGAAGACTCCCGATTATCTTCCTTTGCGTAAATAAAAGGCCTATGTCAACCTTTATTCATTTCTCCCATTCTGCAAGTCACGTGTTTGCCTTCCTAATTCCCAATTTTATTTGCATTACCTTTTACAGCATCCTTTCCTCTGTTTCTATGCTGTATTCCTTCCTTCATTCATGCATTATACATACTACACTTCTCGGCCCTCTCTCTTCATTTAGGTTCATAGAACCTTCTCATAATACCTTGAGGGTTACCCGGCGATATCAGTTCATGCTTCTAATAATTCTTTACTGCAACAGTTGTTATAAATAGTGAGATGCAGGAGGATTGTTACATGATGCGTAATAGTGCTACATCGTTGGCAGCTAGCATGAGGGTATTGTTGCTAAAAGGGATATTTTAGGCCAATAAGTAATGCAGGTCATCCCCTTCGATTCGACATGGTAATCATGATAAGGAAAATTCAAATAGTGTTTTTGTTTGTGCCCGCCGTAGTATAGCTGCTATTGTAGTTTGCTATACACGAACAACTTGGAGCGATGGCCACAACTATGATTGTGTGCAAGAACTTTCCTTTTTTTTAAAGCTGGTTTGCTTTTCCTCAGGAGATCTACTAGCAAGGAGAAGTAACATATACATGAAAACA